>NW_015505714.1:915195-916269 GCF_001515645.1 Sinocyclocheilus grahami | reverse complement strand
TGTGATGTTCAGCAGGCTGTCTTTTGCTTGAGTCTATGTGCAGTCGGTAGGACTGTTTAAAAAGCTCCTCTTTAATTGCTGTGTCAGGGTTTGGACCTCAGCTCTGGCTGCATGCAGATGGCATTCTAAGGCCTTAGATCTGGTGTCTCTCTCATTTAGTTCCACATATGGTGTTTTTAACAGTGACTTTGTGTGAAACAGTTCTCTTTCCAAGTCCAAGTTTTTCCAGCGGCGCTTGGTGTCCAGCAGCTGTTAGAGCCTCCTGAAGACTGGTGATTTCCTTCTGTTGCACCATTCTGTGAGGTTCTTTGCATCCGTTCTGTGCTTTCTCTCGTTGAGCAGGTGTCAGTTCTCTGTAGAACTCTGTGACTTGCAGTTGCAGCTCATTTACCTCCTGTCTGAGGCCCTTGAGGGTGTGGGCCGAGGAGAGGATGATGCTGGTCAGGTCCTGGTGGTTCAGGCTGGGTGTCAGGTGTTCACTTGTGTCACAGTCTCGCTCTTCCTTTCTATGCCATTGCAGGTCGTTGGCTGCTTTGAGCTGAAGGATGTCCATTACAGTGCTCTGCTGGGTTTCCAGGTGGTCCTGGTGAGCTGGCAGGGCTGGATGTCTGTGGAATGTCTGTGACATACTGGCACACTTGTGGGAACACCAGAGAGAGAAAGGGACAAGACAAATGCAAGTACGTACAGAGGTGTTAAGCTATCTCTATGGGGAACGGCTGTGTAGGCCGTGTAAGGTATGAATAGCTGGTGAGGGGCAGCTAGTGAGGTAGGGTGCTATGTTTTTGTGTTCGTGAACACAAAGAAAGAGTTTGAGCAACTTTGTTGAGGGGGCTGTAAGCAGGGGTCAGCTGATGACCGGGCTATACGTGTGGTCAAACTATTACTCAAAGCACTGATGGTTCACGGGTTTGGTCACTATGACAAAACTGAAATAAGATAAGATGAAATCAAAAAAGAAAAGGAAGAAGGAAGATTTTACCTATTTAAATTTTTTTTTTTTGCTAAGAGATATGGCTAAGCAGGTGTCACTTGTGGGTGATGCTGTAATAGACTCATAAACCTAGGGTTAGA
>NW_015505714.1:898219-914999 GCF_001515645.1 Sinocyclocheilus grahami | reverse complement strand
CACCAAATACCTCATCAAAAGAAAAAGAAACAGTGGGAATTGTTTCTAGTTTTATGTTAGCCTACATTGTGTTGCAATGGTAGCTGCCCTTCAACGTATTAGGCCTGGCACTGAGGCGTGAGGAGAAGTAGAGAGGAAACAGGGATTAGGCTACTAATAACCTGTATAACTCATTAAGGAAGCAACAGTTGCTAGAACTACTGTAATCCTATACAAAAAGCGAAGATGGTGATGGTAAAATAACTAAAATAAGGTAAAAGTAAAACAAAACAAACAAAAATAGGGTTCTAATAGCTGTAGGAAACTAAAAGGGAAAGTATATAAACAAATTGATTTAATTAAATCTCAAATTTAATAAAAATCAATTTAGCTGAATTGGTACATTCGTGCTAAACAAATGTAAATAAATGCAATAAAATTAAAGAGAGGTAGAATAAAGTCAAAACAAAAATAAACAATAACACAAGTAAAACCAAAGTATGTGGGGAAGGACCGACCAAACTGAATCCAAAGAGGAGGTGATTGCATCAACAGGAAGTGAAACCAGGAGTGACTGGGATAGAGAGAGAGAGAGAGAGAGAGAGAGAGGAGTGGTTTGAAAGAAGCCCAAGAAAATTGAGAGTTGTGAAGCCGCAACCAGGGGTAACCCAGGATCAGGGGTTCTTTAGAAGACTCAATAAGATAAAAGGATATTGTTTCATGATGGTTAGCCTCAATGGTTAAACGAAGAGGAACTGTTCTAAACTTGATCATTCCAGACCCAACAGCTCTGCAATCAGGGGCTTCAACTTTCCAGGAGGACAAGGACAAGTCTCATAGAGGATACACAACTTATTTGCCAGTTTAATGTCCAAAAAGTTGTCAGGTGCACCTGAATCCACAAATGCTTCCAATGTAATCATCTTTTCCTTACATCCCCCCCCCCCCCCCCAAAAAGGGGATTTCTTCGGCCAAGATCAGACTGATTTATTCTGGTACCATTTATATGAGCTGCTAATCTGAGATTCCGTCGTCAGAAAAGACCTATGCTCCACTAACAACAGAAATTTGGATTTTTTTGCTAAAAACAGGTTTGTTTCTTATCGTACGATTTAAACACATTATAGCACTGAAAACTTTCTACTGCTTGTAGGAAGGCACATTCAAGCTATAGTTTTATCTGATTTTGATCAGAAACTGGTCCGCACATGTATAAGAAGTTACTAAAACTTATGAGACAGACACATAATCCTTCTAATAAGATTGTGCTGGCTCCCCCCTTCGTAGCTTGGTGCACCTGAGGGAGTTTGCACTGCTGAGTGAGGATGCAGGAGTAGGGTGTCTCTCCCACTGTGTTTCCTTTAGCAGCTGTAAGGGAAACAGGTCAATTTAGCTCAAAGGGAATCATTTAAGATTTTAAAGGGAATTTGGACAGAATCACTGTTTTACGGCTAGTTTAAGAGAATGAAAATGTGAAATCACAAGTTTACAGCAATATGTGCAATTGCATATATCTGAACAACAATCAATCACTTAATTAACCCTCGCATTGATCAGTAGCACTCGTGATTAACTGTAAGATTTGTGTTGGGCACACACCATGTCTGGTCGCAGCTGCTGCGTGTTCAGCTCCCATGCTGAGGCCAGCCATGTGCGTGCCCTGCCCTCCGTAGCGCGTTACTCACTGTGTTACTAAAAACACCCAATAACTTAATGATTCTTCTCTAGATAGACAGTTAAAATGTAATTAAATTTAGATTTAATTAACTAGTAACTGAGCAATAACATTCAGGAAGGATACATCTAAGATAGTTAAATTCGCTGAGACGAATTGAAGATTGGGAAACATAGAAAAAGAAGAAAAAAAGGAAAAGAAAGTGAAAAATCAGAAACCAGGGATTAGGTTAAATTCAAATTACTTCACACTGCATACACACATGCTGTATTTAAAAGCTTCAATTAAAGAGTATCTCAAGTCACGCCCTATTCTAACCTGGACTATCAAGCACACTTTTAGGCTGACAGTGTTTACTCATAACCTTCGTTTTATCATGGCCGCATCCTCCACCAATCTGTAGCAAATCAGCTCATGGGGAAATATTTATAATTAATTATAACTAGTTATGATTAATTATTCATATTTCCCCATGAGCTGATTCGCTACAGCATCATTAGGCCTACTCCAGTCTTCAGTGTCACATGATCCTTCAGCAATCATTAATATGCTGATTATCAATATTTAAAACAGTTGAGTAAATTTTTTCAGGATTCTTTGATGAATAGAATGATCCAAAGATCAGCATTTATCTGAAATAAAAAGCTTTTGTAACATTATACACTATACCATTCAAAAGCTCTTTTTAAAATTTATATTATAGAAATTATTACTTTCATTTAGCAAGGATGTTTTAAATTGATCAAAAGGGATGATAAAGACATTTATAATGTTACAAAAGATTTCTATTTCAGATAAATGCTGTTCTTCTGAACTTTCTATTCATCAAAGAAACCTGAAAAAAATCTACTCTGCTGTTTTCAACATCATTATAATAAATGTTTTTTGAGCAGCAAATCAGAATATTAGAATGATTTCTGAAGGATCATGTGACTGGAGTAATGATGCTAAAGCTCTGCTTTGAAATAACATGAATAAATTATATTTTCAAATAGAAAACAGTTATTTTAAATAGCAAAAATATTTCAAAATGTTACTGTTTTTGCTGTATTTTGTATCAAATAAATGCAGGCTTGGTGAGCAGAAGAGAATTCTTTAAAAAACATTAATTATATTATTATATATTATATAGTTTTATAGGAGTAGGTTTCATAGAGTTGGGAAATAAATTTTTCATAAGTTTGTAGGTACAGACATCTGTTGTGGCTGTTCTTGGCCGTTTTTATGAGGCTTTTTTAATAGTGTTCATATCGATATCGGAATGATATCGTATTGACCGAAATTAAGAAATATATCGTGATATAAATTTTGGCCATATCGTCCAGCCCTACATATAATGGACCCCACTGACTTGTATGAACATAAAAAACATTTTTCAAATTATCTTCTTTTGTGTATCTCAGTAGAAAGAAGGACATAAAGGTTTGGAACGACATGAGGGTGAGTAAATGAAGACAGAATTAAAATTTTTGTGCGAACTATTACTTGAATGTTCCTTTGGTACAATTTATTTAAAAAAACAACAACAACATTGGACAGCTGGACAGAGCGGAACAGCTGGAGGAGAATGTTTTGAGACATGATTTTAAAAAGCTGAACTACAATTAACTTGACACACCATCTTAAAGTGGTGCTCACGGTGTGAGATACTAATAAAAACTGGTGACGTAATGCAGCAGCCTTCTGATTCCACTGCATGTGTACATGGACAAACAATGAAAAATAACATATCAGGAGGAATACAGTATGTGAACAGCCCCTACGTCAACATGATTAAATAATAAATTCAATTGATAAAGCTGAATTGAAATGATTGAAATTAATTGAAATGAAAGAATTTGACTTAAAGGGATAGTTCACCCAAAAATCTAAATTCTGTCAACAATTATGTAATTTCCAACCTGTAGGACTTTTGTGTGTGTGTGTGTGTTTTGACCATAAATTAATGCATTCTTCAAAATATCTACTTTTGTGTTCAGCAGTAGAACAAAAAGTCATACAGGTTTGAAACAACATAAGGATGAGTAAATTATGACAGAATTTTCATTTTTGGCAGAACTATACCTTTAAAAATTTAACCGTCAGAGATTGTCTACAACAGATAAAGAAAAAGTCTCGAGTACATTTGATTTCCACACATGACATATGATATTATTTTTTTATGTAGTAATTTGGCTTAAACTCCTCTTGAAAACTCACCCTGATAATCGGATTTACATCTGTTTAGCCAGACAAGGGCTTCGACATTATAGTGCAGACCTGCTCTGAGGAAAATACCAGAGTCTGTGCTATAGCAGAGACTCTATAAATACTGGCCTATTATGTGGTCGTGACTACTGAGAGAGGGAGGGATGCTATGATTAGGCTTGTTAAGGTTGTGTTTCAGTCAGCGGCACAATCATCTCCCCTGTATGACTAATGGAAGTGTGAGGAAACTTCCTGCATGAAGCTGATCATACACTAATAAGGGAGTTGAAGTCATTTTAAGTGCTTAAGTTATAAAGGAAAGTTAGTGTGTGTTTTCATTGTGGGTTGACTATGGCATAGTGGTTAAATATTTGGGCTAGTGACTGAAATTTTTGGGTTCAAGCCCTGTAAAGGATCGTGGGATTGTTTGTACTGCACATCACTTTTTAATTTATCTTAAAAAATCAGATTGGATTTTTCCTGTTGAAAGCAGTAAACATGGCAAGCTTGTGTGCTGGCCATGTGCTCTCATTTCCAGCCAAAAACACAACAAAGCAGATGGCGTGTGCCATGTTTGCGCTCACACTCAGTCTTGCATTCTCCTTTGTGGACAGCACAAGTAAGGAGCCCAGATAGACACAAACAGCATGTGTCTCATAGGCAATGGAGTAGGTTTGGTTTTAAGACATTTTTAACTCATTCAAACTATGCAGATACGTTTTCCACTTTTTCACATAAACTGTGAATTTGCCTGTGGCGTCATCAGTTTTACTTGTTTAGAATGAGTCAAAGTTTTACTGTGTGAAAAAACACAACAGACTCCTGTACTGGTTGATAATGAAATGTGTTATTAGATAACCAGTGCAACTTGCTCAATAAAACTGACATTGTATGCTACGATTATTGTTGGTTCTGTGACAAATTGCTTATTTTCCTCTATTGTAAGTCACTTTGGCTAAAATCTGCTGAATGCATAAAAGTAAATGTGAAAGCTTTAAAGTATATATGTAATTTTTTTCTGCAACATTTTGCGCATTGATTAAAAATGTCCAAACAATTTTTAATGATAATTTTTTTTTTATTTACCAAAAAACAACACGAAAGACAAAGCTTAAAAATTGGTATTTATAGAGTCTCTGCTATCTGCCCATATAACTATAGTAATAAAAACAAACAATTAACAAAAGAATACACCCAAAATAGGGGAAAAATGTCCAAACAATTTTGATTGTATTTCAGGTTCTAATACAATTCTTATTACAAACAATTAACAAAATAATACACCCAAAATAGGGGAAACATTTCCAAACAATTTTGATTGTATTTCAGGTTCTAATACAGTTCTTATTTCAAACAGTATGAAATGAAATGTGAACTAAATGTAAATGCAGTATGTTTTCAAAAAATTGTTTGTCTAATCTAAATGTCTAATCTTGAGGCTGTACTATTTCCATGTACTATTCAAAAGTTTGGGGCCGGTAAATTTTTTTTACATGTTTTTTTTTTTTCTTTTTACAGATTTACTCCTGGTCATCAAGGCTACATTTATTTGATTAAAAAAGTAATTCTGTTATAATATAGTAATATTATTATCATTTAAAATAATTTAATTGATTTCAAAATGTAATTTATTCCTCTGATGGCAAAGCTGAATTTTCATATGATCCTTTAGAAATCATAGAAGTTCTCTTTTGGAAGACCAAACAAAGTAGTTTCGCTTTCACAACGAAGCACACAGCGTCTTTACGACATGGCGGCGGAAACAACAAAACTACAACGAGAATAAAAGTTACGCCTTCTTTCTTTGCGTGAACATTTGGGCGGCGTTATGCAAATCTTCCCACATAGTGACGTAGATATGTGGGGGCGTGTTAGAACGAGCCATTTTAGGGGGGCGTGGCTGACTCTTAACTTTTATAAAGAATATCTCTTTGGATTTGAGACTTTAGTCTTTGCAACTTTACAGATCTTCTTTATGCACCAAGAGCTTGTAACACTCCAAAGAGAAAGGAAAAATTGAAATCGCATCATATGACCCCTTTAAATTGATACTTTCTCTGCACTGCTGTCATGCGGCTTTATTTAGATTTTGTTTCTGTCAAGCCTATAAAATTAAAATGATGATGTCTTCAGTTCTGTTTTATAATTTTGGGTGGGTGACACATGTAGCAGGATATTTGCTACTTGGTGAGTCCAGTATGAGTCAGTAGGAACATATTTCTTGTTTGGTGTTGATGAAGGGCTACATGAGCTTTGACGGAAATACAAGGGTACATGAGATAGAAAAGTGAAGCAGTGCTATGCAGAATCTGTGCCAAGCCTAATGTAATGGTAAATGATCTTTGCATTCATGCTGATATTTAAACAGGAGATGAGAGAACTGCACAGTGATCCTCTCAGGATATTGTTTGCAGAAGTGGAGGTTGCACAGATGACAGATGATACTTATTATTTCTTATGCCACTTTCATTAGTATAACCTAGAGAGAGAGAGTGCAAGCGCAGTCATTTGTCTAGTCTCTCACAGCCCACTAAAAACACTCACCGCTGCAGGCTTCATGCTGGCAGTCTGTATGATATCTGATGCTTCCCTGCTCAGTGAGTCAGACACTTTCCTGTTCCTCACCGTAACCCATTTAAACCAGGGGGCAACTAAAGTTGTCAAAAGTTGTGTCCAATCTGTAAATAAAGATATTTTTAAAAACAAATGACATACAATTAGACAAGTTTAGGAAGACCTTTTGACACCTACTGAATACATTGTGTGATGTCTAATTCATGCAATGCAATTTATGGATGTTTATTCAGAAATGCATCTGGCAACTTTAGTAACTGGTCTGGAAACCACTGAATTATTTCTTCATTATTTTCTTTGAACTGGTTTAATGATTCCTTTTTTTTTATTTAGAGGTGTATGCTCACCATTCACAAATGTTGATGTAGGCCTATTATGTGCACACACTCACACACAATAGCTCTGTTCAAAACCTAGTGAGCTTCCTTAAGCTGACTTCTTAGACGAGTATGACTGTTAGCCTAATGCTGTGGTCACGCTAGACTTTGAGCATGCAAAATTTCTACAGGCACTGCAGTTGTCGTGATACGATGTCACATCTGTGGCATCTTTTTTAAAAACATAAATTCAACACAACAGTATATCCAAAATAATATAAAAATATACTCTACTGAAACACTGCAAACCTACTGTTTTCATTGTTTTAATACAACTAACATGTCATACCATGACATATCGATCTTCTGTTGGTCACATGTCTTTGTGATTTGTGTGATTTGTGAATTTGCAGGTGAGGGTTCAGCAAACTTTAACGTTGTTAGCAGTAAAATTCACATGAGCATGAGTTCTGTTTTCCCGCATTTGCACGCATATGAATGGAAGTCAAAGGAATGAAAAGTGTTTCAGAGAAAGTGCTTGTAATATTGTAGAGGATTGTGAAGATCACTGGTGAAGCATTCACAGTAAGACCAGGGCTTGCATTTAGTAAATGGGGTCCTTTTTGATTTTATGTTGACTTTTAAGATATGTTGATATTAGGTTTTGCAACAGAGAAATTAAAACACGCTCCCCCACTGCGTACCTCTCTTCCCTATATTAATAAACCAATAAAAGAACAGTTATTTTTTAAGCGTTATGTCTGACTTATCCATTAATGTCCTCGAGTTACAACTGACCCCAGATCAGCAGCTAAAGGATAGGAGGCTCTGAGAACATGGTGCACTCTATCTGCCAATTTTCTGTGTCTCATCTGCAGTGAATGAAACAGCCGTTATCTCTGAGCACACTGATATCATCAAGTAGCTGTGGAAAGTGGACCACAGGAAGTGCTACAGAATTCTGTCTTCTGTTTTTGTAGGAAACCATAGACTGGTATAAGTCCCTAGTACAAGATTTTTAAATGAGAAAAGGCCTTGTTCAGACTCCAAATATGATTTTTGTGTATATCCAATTGAAATCCACAATTTTTTTTTTTTTTTTTTACAAATCTGTTTCAAGCTTCATTCATATGTGGTTCAAATTGCATTTCTGGAAATCTGTTTGTCTGACTGCACAGATCGGATTTTGCATAGCTTTTTTGCCTGTGTCACTTTCTCACTCCACAACATTTTTTGTAGAAAACATGCTGAATGTCTTTGCAGAAACAAGGTTGAGTTGTTGTGAAGTGCAAGTTAAGCGGAAAATTAGAATATAGAGCTGGTCTACACATCTCTGAGTTTTGAGACCGCAGCACATAATAAATATGCACATTCCAGCTTCCTACATTTCTGCCACTGCCTCATAAAACATAATATAATCCAGTGAGACAGCAACATGTTATCATGTTGTAAGACAACATCTCTGTATTGCAGACTGTATTGCTGTTATTGTTGTTTTTAGCGTAGACATACCAATGCAACATCATTGCCATAGAAACCAAAGCAGATATTCTGGAAAACAAAAGCGCAACACGACACACAAATCGGATCTGAACAGTTGCGATGCACAGTGTGGACCGTCAATAATTTAGATCGGATTCCAATCGGATACACAAATAATTGGATTTGGGCAGACCGTGTGAACAAGGCTAATGTGTCGTGTACATTTCTGTTTTAATGGGTTTGGAAAGGTTGATTGTTGCAGTGAAGTGTCTCATATTCTGAAACTACTTTGCATAGCTTTTTGCATAATGTTTTGTAATACAAAACTGTATAAATGCACTGGTTATGTAGATGAATTGTGCACTCCTACCTGCTGTGAAATTCCAGACGAGCACTGACTGTTTCTGTGGGTGTGCAAATGAATGTCTAAGACATTTCTGCTCATAAAGGAGTAGGAGGTTGTGCTTGTATGTGCAGCAGTACACTGTTCACATAATGTATACACCATTATAAAGGAATATTCTGGGTTAAATACAGCTTAAGCTTTTTCAACATTATCTGTGGCATGCTGTCGATTACCACAGAAAATTATTTCAGCTCGTCCATTTGTGTCATGTACTGTAATACACTTACATTGGGAACATTCTCTCTTTTTTTCATATTTTTCCTGATACTAAGAACACCTTTTGCCAATACCAAAAAGGGATATATCTATCCGTAAATTAACACATTCTGATGGCAATTCATAACTAAAGCTACATTTTCTAATTAGATTGTGTTGCCATTAACTCATGGAGCAAACTACAGTCAGTTATGTTGGTATTGCATAACAAGTTCATCCACCAAGAAAAGTAGACCTGTCGCAAAACTTGACAAATCAGATTATTTTTATTATTATTATTATTTTGTTTTACTGAATAGTTATTGTTCAATATTTCAATGATTTAACTACAAATATGAGCTTCACATTTGTTTTTCACCTCCTTAGACCAACTTTGTAACTTGAGTAATATATTTCCTTTGTTTTAAAAATTGAAAGATGTATAAAAACATTCTGGAGAAATCATCAGAGTATGATGGAGCTTAAGTAAAGCTTTATTTATATGTAAGGGATAATGTACATCCAGCCGGTTGATAACAATAACATTGTCCCGCTAATTACATGGCTACTTGCCACATAAGTAAATAATTAGACACGAAATATTGATTTGAGTTGAAATATTTGAACACAAAGCTTCCATGAACACAGCAGCTGCGAGCAAGTTCAAACTAGACGGACTTTAAAGGGGTCATATGATGCGATTTCAAGTTTTCCTTTCTCTTTGGAGTGTTACAAGCTGTTTGTGCATAGATAAGATCCCTAAAGTTGCAAAGACTAAAGTCTCAAATCCAAAGAGATATTCTTTATAAGACTCGTCCATGCCCTCCTAAAACGCCTAGTTTAAACACACCCCCACATGTCTACGTCACTGTGTGGGAAGATTTGCATATATGTATACGCAAAGAAATGTATACGCCCAAATTTATATGCAAAGAAAGAAGGCGTAACTTTGATTCTCGCTGTAGTATTGTTGCCGCCGCCGCCATGTCGTGGAGATGCTGTGTTTCGTTGTGAAGGCGAAACTACTTTGTTTGGTCTTCCAAAAGATGACACAACTAGAAATCAGTGGTTAAGTTGTATTTGCAACACTGTTACAGAACAGTTCAACCCAAATATTCTGATGTGAGCAACGCATTTTACGGAGGACAAGGACTGTTTCCTGGGAGAATAGCCTACAATGACGGTGTTCTGACAAATAATGCTGACTCACAGCCTGCAAGTACACTTTCATATTTAAAGGATTTGCCACTGATGAGTTTTGAGCAGTGTAGAGTAGCGCTTGTTGTTTGTCATTTCTCCAATCACAAATGTAGACATGGTTTTATGTTTACACGGCGCGATGCAATGCGTAAAAAGACCATATAAGTCATTATAATCAGTAATTATGTCCCCACTGGATGCAACAAATGCCTCGTTTATAATGGGTTTTTATTGGTTTTGTCTCGTTGCACCGGGACACGGCATCACAATATGGTAAGGGGCGTAACATTTCCGTCACACGCTTGAGGAATTCGACCAATCACAACGCACTGGATAGCTGGCCAATCAGAGCACACCTCGCTTTTCAGAACGATGAGCTTTGTAAAAATCGACGCGTTTCAGAAATGCGGGGCATAGATGAGAAACAATAATGTACAGTGTGTGGAAAATAATGTGTTTTTTTAACCTTAAACTGCATAAACACATTTCATTACACCAAATACACAAAATAATGTTCTTTTTAGCAACGTCATATGACCCCTTATAATTATGGCGATAAAAGATTTACGACTAAACTGTTTTAAAATCTTACCAGTATGTTAGCTATCTTATAAACAATTAAAGCGTACAAAACAATCGTCACAAAATGGCAGCAGCTGCGTTTGTATGAAACGAGAGAGCAAGTCCGCGATACCAGGATTACATTAAATAATTGTACACAATTTTGAATCGAGTTATAATATTTTATTAGCTAAACAAACGCAAAGCTTCCACTAAGAGAAAATGTTCCTAGCAAGCGTACAGCGCCGATTTCAGTTACCCGGATGAGCCTGTGTTATTAGTTTTTACCGGTTGTTATCGAGGGATAAGATTAGAGATCGAACGATATATCGGTTTCCCGATATTTTTCCCGATATTTAAGCATTTTACCATAATTGGATATCGGTTTTGTAATATCGGATTCACCGATAAACGCTGCCATCTTGTGGGTGTTTTGAGAATTGTGCGCAGGATCGCCATTGCAGCGCGTCTGAGGGGAGACGAGACAACAACAACGGCATGCAGGTACTTGATATAGTTGCTATAGTTAGTAACCTTTATTTAACATAACAGTCATTTATGCACAAATTAGATGCATTATATAAATGCCTGATATGTAGTTTATGCAGCTTGGCTCTAAGAAATAGAGACCAACTCACGGAGTCATAAAACATAATCCGTCAAGTCCTGTCCCAATAAAGACGTAACTTTGCCTGAATTAAATAATATGCAGCCATGAATGAGCACATGTTGGAAATAAAAGCGCTGAATTGAATTCTCTCTTTGTTGTCTATGCTCATCGTTAGTCTCGTGAAGTCGGAATCACGTAGATAATCCGTCAAGTTCCTCTCCCAATAAAGATGTAACTTTGCATGAGTTAAATAATACAGCCATGAATGAGCGCATGTTGGAAATAAAAGCGCTGAATTCTATTCTCTCTTTGTTGTCTATGCTCATCGTTAGTCTCGTGAAGTCGGAATCACGTAGATAATCCGTCAAGTTCCTCTCCCAATAAAGATGTAACTTTGCATGAGTTAAATAATACAGCCATGAATGAGCGCATGTTGGAAATAAAAGCGCTGAATTGAATTCTCTCTTTGTTGTCTATGCTCATCGTTAGTCTCGTGAAGTCGGAATCACGTAGATAATCCGTCAAGTTCCTCTCCCAATAAAGATGTAACTTTGCATGAGTTAAATAATACAGCCATGAATGAGCGCATGTTGGAAATAAAAGCGCTGAATTCTCTCTCTGTTGTATATTTTCTCATCATTAGTCTCGCAAAGCCGCTTTTATATTGCTGTTTAGTCACCGGGTTGATGCGGTTGATGCTCAGGAAATGCTCCAGCACGGCCACCACATGTAACTTTTAACAAGATTCACTTGTTTAAAACACCCTAAATTGTATTAACATTTACTGTATAACCATTATTTCGCTAATAAACATCTAAATAAATACAACTCTATGGAAATTAATTATTTATTATCTCCGCGAGCGATCGCAGTTTGAGTATAGTTCTGTGTAACTGCATAGATAAACCGCGCTGTCATTTCTGAGGGTTTCTGATCTTAATTTGTTGTAATTGCTTGAAGATGGCTAGAAGATTGCATGTAAAGATTCTATCAGCCTACGCCATCTAGAGTTTAATGACTGAACTAGATATTTGTTTATGAGCCATTGGTGACCTCTGGTTAGTGTTAGTTGAGCACTTACTCACCAAGATGCATGACAACTAGTAAGTTAGCCTTCATAGAAAATAGTTTGACCTGTTTTTCAAGCTGGGCATTGATGCACATCTAACAGTGAGCTGGCGGGAACCACAGGAATGATGTCTACCTTGAGAACAGCACCAGAGTTTCCTGTGTTCCACAATACAGGATGTTTCCCTCTGATCTTCCTGACTTAATGAGCTGCCATATGGTGGATGTGCCAGGCAACACAACCAAAGGACTGCCAGTACTTGGCGTTATTAATGCTTATGTCAAAATTTCAGATCTGTTTGTAGTTTGTCCCTTATTTTTAATAGTACAAATGGTTTATGCTTCAGTAAGGTCTGTGAGGTCGCATACAGTACTGCTATATTTGACCCTGAAAGCATCTGCTGCTTGTTATCGTAGGAAAGAGCAGCACTGACATTTGGGGATTCAGAGAGGACACTTGAGTTCCACATGATGAAAATTTTATTGCTTTATATAAGAGTACTTCAGTGGAGATGGGCTCTCTGAGAATCCCTGTTCTTGCGGCAGCGAGTTCCTGGTTTCAGAGGGAATCCTCAATCAAGAGATATGAGTGAGGCTTCTTCCACTCATAATATGAACTGTCCCAGACAAAATTGCTATAACACAAGCAAAGGCTGATTAGTCATTTTTAGTGGTTTCTGATGGCCATTCAAAAGACTGAAACACTGGACTGTGTTGTTCTGTAATACTGAAGTATTACATCAATTGGAGCTGATTTAATATTGATGCCAGACTTATCATTGATTTGTTATAAATAATATTCCTTTTTGGTTTGCATCCATTAAGTTAAAAAAAATCATACAACGTACTTCAAAGAATACCATGGTACTCCTTACTTACATAATTGTTGTGTCTTAAAATTCAGTATATGTGCTGAAGGAGTTAGATGAACATCATAATTTGTCAGTGGCTTACATTTAACCTAAAATAGCGTCTGCTTGCTGACTTGCTATTTACCAAACCATCTCCATTTCTACAAAGTGCAGTCACTCCATTTCTCTCATCCCATCGTCGGCAGCCAATGAGAGTCATAGGTGTGGGTTTTTCCATGCACCAGGGCTGATCCATTTTCATGATGTGGGAGACCCACACACTCTCTGTCGAGGCATTACAAGAATCCATTTGTTCAAGAACACCTGGGCAGAGGAACAGAGCGATTAATAGTGATTAATGGCCTCTTACAGATCCTGCACACACTCACGGACCATAAACGTTGTAATTACGGTGGCATTTGTTTACTGAGGCTTCAGTGAGTAACTGCAGATAGTGGAATTAACACTATTGATCAGATAGTTCAAATAGCTATAATTACATACATTTTAAAAGCCAAAACTTCTGCTTGAAATTAAACAGTGTCATTAATATGGATCAGTTTTATAAGTTTATGTATGTGCTGGTGTGATGGAAACTCAAAAAATAGGTGACACATTAAGACATTCATAAAAGCCAGTGGCATAAGGCCATGGGGCTAATTTATAGTAAATTGTGTAACCTGCTAAGAGATACTGCATTGTCCACCAATATATTCTAAATAAGAAATAATTTCCAATAAAGAAAAATAAAAGTTGTATAGGACTTTTGCACAATTTAATAAATCTTAAATCAGCATACAACATCAAAAATAAATCTCAAGTTCACTATGTAACATTTTACATCATATTCAGAGCAGGAAAATATTTTCAAAACAGTAATTCATTTAAAAAATAAACCTAAGAATGAATCTATAAAGAAAATCATATTTTAATTTAGTCTTAAATATTTGCAACATGTTTGAATCCCACATATTGGACAGAATTACCACATATTGGACTTTCATGTCAGAATTGACATGAAAGTATTTCCATTTCTTTTGTTGTAACTGATTCTGTAGCTTCATATGATAATGTCATATGTGGAGCAATAGAAGCTAATACAATTTTGTGAAAAATGTTTGTGAAGAAATCATACTGGCTCAACCTGAATAGTTTTTTTTCGTTTCAAATTCTACGAACTATTTTGGCTCAGTTTTGGTAATTGTTTGTGGCAGTCTTTATGCACCTGCTTAGAGCACTGTACAAAGTCATAGCTTGTATGGGAAAATTCATTTTGGTGAAGGAGAGAGAGGAAACAAGAGTAGAGAGCGAGAAACTGAAAATGTGTTGGGAAAAAAATTATGAAAAGGAGAAGAGGTATTATTACTGGATAAAGGGTTGAGGATGATGTAGTGGAGGGTAATGTTAGCCTAAATGAGAAATGGGGAAAGAGCAAGCCATGGAAAGGAACAGTAAAATTAGACTAGAAATTTGACTAGGACTAGAGATAGTAAAACTTAAAGGGATAGTTCAGCCAACAATAAAAAATTGGTTGTCATTTACTCACCTTCATGTCATTGTAAACCTGTGCAACTATCTTTTTTTCTGAAGCACACAAAATATATTTTGGGGAATGTTGGTTACCATACAGTTTTGCTTAAAACTGATTTCAATTGCATGAAGAAAAAACACACACACACTGAGACATTTCTCATATCTAAAATCTTCTTTTTCGTTCCACAGAAGAAATAAAGTCATTCAGGTTTGGAATGGCATGAGGTTGAGTAGACGATTTTTTTTTTTCAGTGAACAATTCCTTTCAAGGAACAAAAAGCAACAATCAGTGTGGTGCAGGTGAATAAAGGAATATCTCACACAAAACTGGAAATGCTGTCATGCTGTTTTTCCTGGGAACACGAGAGGAATTTTTTAAAGAATCCTTAAAAAAAGAGTCTGCTGCATCTATTGATAATTATTTTTTTTTATATTGTATTCGAATATTTGGGCTCATAAAAATGAATATTCATTTATTTGTTTATTTAAATGACGTTTAACTAGAAAGATGTTATTTTTTAATAATCAAGTTTTTGTCACCATTTCTGAACAAGCTTATGATTCGGCATTATACACAACAATGTTCTACAACAACGTTACAGTATATCTCAAGGTTTTCTTAAAAAAAAAAAGCTTACTGCGCTTCCCTGCAGTCGTAAATGCATCGATGGAGAGCTGTCTTTCCTCAGTCGACTGCTGTTTGGATTTCATGCGATTTCTCATTGTGGTGGTGATATTAAGATAAGTCAGATTCACTGATTCATTCAGTAAGATCATTTTGACCAAAGTAATTTCAAACTTCGCGAGGCAGGCGACAATATTCTGTGATCAAATATAATCATCTTGTTAACACGCTCCACCCAGTGCATTTAGTTATAACTGACTTACACCCAGACATCTGATAGCTGGAGAACAACAGCAGTATCAGGCAGCATCCTGTGAAAAGACCACAGAGAAGCGTTTCCTCAAGCCTACAGAGTGTGAAGTGAATGATAGTGGAGGAAACACCCCAGTCTGCAGGATGTGTTCTATGTTTGATGGTGAATATCTAGGTGCTTTTATGAAAATGTACCTGATGCATTACTGTGAGTCTGAATGGGGCTTATCTTTCATGTCCTCCTCAAACATAAGCAAATGATTGCACGAAAGTGTGCGTGAAAGTATGCAAAAATTCATTGTTCAGTGCCGTAATATTCATATTTCCTTTAGGCATGCTGTGGAAAGTTTAAGTTTGAACAAGTTATTGGTTTTGCAAACAAATTAGGAACAAGCACAACAGGAAAACAATGTTTTCTGTGATGGGGAGAGCAGGCATAATTGTAGAACTTCTTGGTTTGAGCTCTTTTACTCTGAAAAAGTTTGGTCTACAGCTTTGAAATCAAATATTTTTGGCCTATTTGCAGCCATTACTCACCTCAGTTAAATATATAACTTATTTGAATTAGATACAGTTAAACTAGAAGTACACAGAGGCAGATGTTACTTTAATAACACATAGCATTTAATAGCATAGTGGCTTCAATCAAGTGTCAAAAGACTGCACCAAAATACTATTGAGTTTTAGACACACAGCCTTTGTAAAGGCTCCTTTTAAAAGTTGATAAGCTTATTTTGCTGTCCTAACTGCATAATTTGTTTGTGTTCCATTGTTTTCTCCCTGCCTAACCTTATCAGAACAGATCTGTGGTCCACTAGTTGAGCACCACTGGCCTATATTGGAAACATGCTGACATTTGCTAAACAATCTGGTTTAATCACCAGTAAGAAAGTCTCTGGGGAACTGAAAATCCAGTCTTTCAATTGCATAGTATTTATGAAGCGTTATTGATTATGCTCTACTTACTGTATTAAGAGGGATATAAATGGGCAGAGTTGGTGAAAGCAATCCTGCAGTTCAGAATAGTGGAAGAGAGAAGAATGCTAATGTGAGTGCTACTCTCAGGATTAATTAATTAATTTGCTAAATTAATCTTTGTCTCATAGAGAACGAATCTGATAACTAGATTTGGCATTGGCATTATTAATTCATGTGTTTGATTTCTGTATTGTGGAGTATACTGTATAGTGAGGTCACACATTAGTTTGGGGACCAGATCCCTCTATTAACTATGACTTTTGCCTCAAATTCCTAATTTGTTTATT
>NW_015505714.1:885117-898209 GCF_001515645.1 Sinocyclocheilus grahami | reverse complement strand
AGCAGTTCATTAAACTTCATCTTGAGAAACACCACTTTACACATTATGTGTGTACCTGTTTTGCGAATTTACAGTACAGTGTCCTGAAGCCCATAGTTTTGTATATCAAAATCAGCAGGCTCATGTGGGTGTGTGTAGCCATTGAGAGATATTTGAGAAGTTCAGTAGAAATGCTCCCTGTCTCTTCTGACAGCTGGTTGCTACGTGCACTGTATGCATATATGTGTGTGAGTGTGTATACGTGTGCGAGGCGGGCTCCCGCTCATATAGGGCAGCAAACCAGAGGCAGACTCAGCAGTGGCAGCGGCTGAAATGTGAGGACTCTTCATCTCTCTTAGCACTCTCTCTCTCCTCCGTGGGACATAAATTGTCTGTATGTATGCTCTCTTCCATCCTTTCTTGAAGCTTTCCTTTTAGCTGTGCCTCTAGTGAATGTACTGCAGATGGAGTCCTCTGTGGCACATGTGTGGCATGGAGTCTGTGTGAATGGGGACTTTAATCTTCTGTTAGCGTTGGTGCATTCAGCTGCGTGACGGGGATCGAGAGGCAGGCTCAGGTAAAAGAGCTACTTCTTTTGCATTTTAAATATTTGAGCGTTTTTGAAAGGTGTGAGTCGGCTGTGAAAATGTTTCAATGTGTTGTTTACACTAGGGACTGTTTATTCTTGGGATAGTGTTTGGTTTCTAAAAGCCTGTGGTTGGAACTTGAGATGGACGTTATGGATGGCACAAAAGGAGTGCTGGAAGGGAAGAGAGAAAAGAGAGATGAGGTGTGCAAGGATAGGAAAAAAGGGTGGGAGACCAGGGGGGATTCCTGCTGTTTGTTTTCGTTTTTCTTCACAGAAACAGCTGTCGTTTTTTTTTTTTACACCCAGACATCTGATAGCTGGAGAACAACAGCAGTATCAGGCAGCATCCTGTGAGAAGACCACAGAGAAGTGTTTCCTCAAGCCTACAGAGTGTGAAGTGAATGATAGTGGAGGAAACACCCCAGTCTGCAGGATGTGTTCTGTGTTTGATGGTGAATTTCTAGGTGCTTTTATGAAAATGTACCTGATGCATTACTGTGAGTCTGAATGGGGCTTATCTTTCATGTCCTCCTCAAACATAAGCAAATGATTGCACGAAAGTGTGCATGAAAGTATGCAAAAATTCATTGTTCAGTGCCGTAATATTCATATTTCATTTAGGCATGCTGTGGAAAGTTTAAGTTTGAACAAGTTATTGGTTTTGCAAACAAATTAGGAACAAGCACAACAGGAAAACAATGTTTTCTGTGATGGGGAGAGCAGGCATAATTGTAGAACTTCTTGGTTTGAGCTCTTTTACTCTGAAAAAGTTTGGTCTACAGCTTTGAAATCAAATATTTTTGGCCTATTTGCAGCCATTACTCACCTCAGTTAAATATATAACTTATTTGAATTAGATACAGTTAAACTAGAAGTACACAGAGGCAGATGTTACTTTAATAACACATAGCATTTAATAGCATAGTGGCTTCAATCAAGTGTCAAAAGACTGCACCAAAATACTTTTTTAAGAGTTTTAGACACACAGCCTTTGTAAAGGAAAAGGAAAACATTTCTTCTTCCTTTTAAAAGTTGATAAGCTTGTTTTGCTGTCCTAACTGCATAATTTGTTGCACTGTATTGTTTGTGTTCCATTGTTTTCTCCCTGCCTAACCTTATCAGAACAGATCTGTGGTCCACTAGTTGAGCACCACTGGCCTATATTGGAAACATGCTGACATTTGCTAAACAATCTGGTTTAATCACCAGTAAGAAAGTCTCTGGGGAACTGAAAATCCAGTCTTTCAATTGCATAGTTTTTATGAAACGTTATCGATTATGCTCTACTTACTGTATTAAGAGGGATATAAATGGGCAGAGTTGGTGAAAACAATCCTGCAGTTCAGAATAGTGGAAGAGAGAAGAATGCTAATGTGAGTGCTACTCTCAGGATTAATTAATTAATTAATTTGCTAAATTCATCTTTGTCTCATAGAGAACGAATCTGATAACTAGATTTGGCATTGGCATTATTAATTCATGTGTTTGATGTACAGCTACTCGGCAGGTGGATTGACCCTGTCTCACCTCTCTCTCTTTTTCCTTCTGTCTTTTCCTCTGATCATCCATGTATATTCACAGAAAAGCATCATAGTGTCTTTTATTTTATTTTAGTTTAGTTTGTCTAATATACCTGCTCTGGTAGGGATATTATGCAGCAATTAGTCCACTAATTTGATTGGTTGAGTGCCATTCCAAGAGTTCCAACAGAACTGGAACATTTCACTGTTTGAATCTCTCGTCTTGTCCGTGTCTCAATGCAGTGCAAACAAGCATTTTGCCGTGCAGTGAAAAAGCTATTGTCACGTTGAGCAGCATGCACAGCCAATCAGATGAGATTCTGCTATGATTACTGAGTCTTCATAGATTAGAATGCAGCCAACTGTACAGTATCCCATCGTGCCACTCACCCTCGCCAGCTCCCTCGAGGGGTAAACCCTCGTGACGCTGTTCCAGATCGGGATTACTTACCATCGCCCCGCGGAGCTCCCAGACACCACCAACCTCGACTGGAAGGAAGCAGTCATCTGGTGTCTGGAGAGCCTCCGATCCCGATCCGGGACCCCTCCGCCAGCCGTTCCGAAGTCAAGCCCGCCGGCCGTTCCCAAGTCCAGCACGCCGGCCGCACCAAAGTCAAGCCTGTGGCAAGTCCGCTGGCCACTCCAAAGTCAAGCCTGTTGGTCGTGGCTCACTCCCGCCCAGAGCTTGCTCCAGTGTCGGCTCCAGCCCCAGAGCTCGCTCCAGTGTGGGCTCCAGCCCCGAAGTTCGCTCCAGAGCCCGCTCCTCGAAAGCACCCGCCAGAGCGTCCTCCAGTGTCTGTGCCTAGTAAACGCCCTCCAGAGCCCGCTCCTCGAAAGCGCCCTCCAGATCTCCCTCCAGTGCCAGCCCCTCGTAAGTGCTTCCCTGATTCCTCGTTTAGCCCAGGAAGGGCTCCTGATTCCTCGTTTAGCCCAGGGAGGGCTCCTGATTCCTTGTTTAGCCCAGGGAGGGCTCCTAATTTCTCGTTTAGCCCAGGAAGGGCTCCAGATCCCCAGTTAAGCCCACGGAGGGCTCCAGTTCCCGAGTATAGCCCATGGAGGGCTCCTGTTCCCGACTTTAGCCCAGTGAGGGCTCCTGTCCCCGTGCTTAGCCCAAGGAGGGCTCCAGTCCCTGAATCCCCTCCAGAGCGCCCTCAAGTGCCCGCTCCTCCAGAGCGTCCTCAAGTGCAGCAAGTGCAATGACCCAGCAGCTGAGTTACAGAAAAACTACCCAGCAACTGGGTAAATTTTTTTTTTTTTAAATAACCCTATAAAATGATCCAACAAGCTGAACCCAGCATTTGGGTTAAGAAAATAACCCAACATTTTTTAGAGTGTAAGTGTTATACATCGGGGACTGCGTGATGAAATTATGAGGAACTTTTCATTTATGGGTGGAGTATCCCTTTAATGTTTCAATTGTTTTCTCTAGCTAATAATGAGAACTAAAGGAGACTTGTGCTCAAATTCTGCATCTCGATGTTTTTCTGAACTATGAAAGCACAACCTCTGATTCTGAGTAACCGTTTTCCTCTGGGATATTCTGCGCAGGTGAGATAATGCGGATGAGACATAAAACCTTGCATATCTCCAGATTCATGCTGCTTTTGTTGTAATCGATGCCACAAAAAGCAGAAACAGCCCATTCTCTTAGAGTTTTAGTCATCCTCTGGGTGAAACTTTGTTTCTGGGTCTCAAAGCAGTTTAGCCTTTTTTAAATGCATGTTAACACTTTTAGGCCTGGTTTCACAGACAGGGCTTAGACTAAGCCAGGATTAGGCTATAGTTCAATTATGACATTTAAGTAATTTTTATAAATATGCCTTACAAAAAACATTACTGGTGTCCCTCTTAGGACAAAACAAAGGCATTGATATATTTTAAGATCAAGTTTCTTTCAGTTGAAACAGCTCAGGCTTACATTTTAGTCTGGGACTAGGCTTAAGCCTTGTTTGTGAAACCGGGGGTTACTGTATGAAACTTAGACTTGGCCTATTGCGATTGATTAATTGTCTGATTATGTTTTTTTTTTTGCAATTATTTGAGATAACTGTGATAATTACAATTCAAATAATGGAAATTTAAGCATGTAAAAAATTTAATCAAATGTGTATATGAAGGTGTCAAAAGCAAACCTGAGTCCTTTTATGCAATGTCAGCAGCACATGACACATGCACGTCTAAAAATTCAACAGCATTCAATTAATTCAAATTCAACAACAGTGCTATAGTCGCTCTCACGCTGGATGTCTGCCAGCCCTGTCTCTTTCTCCTTCTCTATCTGTCTATCTATCTATTCTCATCTCTCCTGTCACTCTCTCTCACCATTTCACTTGGCTTGGTTATACAGTTTCACCTGTCACTCTGGAAGCCTTTGTTCCTTGTTGCTTGTACTCTGTCTAAAAGGCTCAGCTATTTTTCTCCCCTCTCTTCTATATCCCTGCCTTACCTGTCAACAGTTTTCACATTTTACTGTATACGGACATATTTCTAGGTTACTAGTTCTGTACACTGTTTTCACCGTGACCTTTACATTTTTTGTGATCTTTCATTTAACATCCATGAATTCAAACAGTTACAGTATGCCACTTTTGCACATGCTATTTCAGCACAATATCCTGAGCTAAGAGTATTCAGTACACACATTTTCTTGATCTTTCTCACTTCCCCCTCTCTAACACATTTCCTTTCTTACACCTTTCTCTTTATCTTGCTTTTTGTGTATTCATGTGCACAATGTGTGTCAGACCCAGCCATGTTTTTTTCCAATGGAGCTGTGTTGGCCTTTGGGATAGATTGCCTGTCATGGTGCTACCCTGCTGCTTTGCTTTATTCCGGGTCACTGCGACCTTCCTCACCTGTAGTTGTTTGTCAGACTCAGCATCCTGATCCGAGTGCTCTTAATGCCTGAATATTGTGTTGCATGATGCTGGCTTCTTTATAGTGTGCAACTGACTAAAATGCCTTTAAACTTTCTGTCTAGAAGGCTACATTTTTTTTTCTTTTTGGAAATAAATATGCTAAATAATCTGCCAGATGAACCTGAATGGTGGTGTCTGTTTTTTATTCTATGTTGCCATTTAACCACTTTATTTAACCACAGTGACAACAAAAGTGAAAAGATTGTCACATTCAAAAGTAGAGGCTGCTAGTAGTAGCAGTATTGAAGTCAGCATGAAACCATAGTTGCGATCATCTTTTCTTCTGTATTGTGGAGTATACTGTATAGTGAGGTCACACATTAGTTTGGGGACCAGATCTCTCTATTAACTATGACTTTTGCCTCAAATTCCTAATTTGTTTATTAAGATAGTTAAGTAGGTGGGGTAGGATTAAGGGATCTAAAATATGGTTATGCAGAATGTGCTTTATAAATACTAATAAACAGCCAATATGCTAGTAATATACATGCTAATAAGCAACTAGTTAATAGTGAGAATTGGTCCCTAAGCTAAAGTGTTACCCCAAGTGAAACGGCTTCTCAAACGAAAGAAAATGTAGGGCGGGATTAGATTTTTTTCCACCGGGAATTGATTAGAATGGTGTTGTTTGCTAATTGCTGTGATCTCATGTGAGTGACAGGTTTTTAGTGCACACATAATCAGAGAAGAGATGCTATTGTGAGGAAAAATTATGAGGGCACATGATTAAAAAAAATAATAATGTGTACATAAATCATTTGTAATAAACACTGAAATATGCCATAAAAAATTAAGATGCTGACTTTAAAGAATGCCAAATGATGCTTGATAATACAAACATTAATGATGTGTCTATTTATTTATTTATTTTCATATATGTAATATTAATGGTTTCAAAGTATTCCGGTAGTAAGTAGGTAGGTATAAAATTAATAAATATTAAAAAACACGTGATTTTCGATGAGATGTGATTTCTGCTATATGTGCAACAATTGTTTAATGTTGCAGTGCAGTGTAGGAGTCAGATTTTGGCAGAGCTAAGATATATCTAATCAGCTAACCTATCCCAGTTGTTTTCCGAGCAGGGATGCAAATTAGGAGAAGGCTTAGGTGGAATATTTAGATACCTAATATAATTTTTTTTTAAAGTGTCAATTGCTTTCAAATGGTTACTCTGTCTTTGGGAACTGTACCATAGACATCAGTGTTTACACACAAAGTAGTACTTTCATGATTATTTTATTGTTTATAACAGATGATATTATACTTGAAAAGACTGTTTGTGAAACAGATATGTTTCATACATAGAAATGACAAATACTCTCTCAACAATCAATATGTCAACAAGTAATTTTTTCACTGATTTACACCAAATAATATAGACTAGACAGTGGGAGGACATAAGCAGCAGCTAGCTTGACTCCTGCTTTCCACAGCCTCATCTTCCTCTTATACTTATTCCTCTCGCAGGTTCATCAGCTTTCGCTCCTCTCTACTCTTTTCTTGCTCATCGGAAAGCATTCCATTGTCTGACTAAATGGCAATCATATACTTATTCCTCTCGCAGGTTCATCAGCTTTCGCGCCTCTCTACTCTCTTGCTCATCGGAAAGCATTCCATTGTCTGACTAAATGGTAATCAGCTCTAATAAAGAGCTACACCCTCTTTAACTCCAAGGTGTCCTTCATAACGCATGATGCAACCAAAACATGTCAAGATAAGCTGTTCCCTTTGGTCTGTATCTGCACATGCCCAGGTCAAACACATACCGACCCCGGTCTGTCCATTTGGAGCCTGTCCATCTCTGGATTAGTTGGGCCAGTCCTCTCGCCCTGGCACCACAGCTGGTTCCGGAAGGGTGAAAGTGGGTTAGGCATGTGCTCTGAGCCTCTGGGTCAGGGGTGGATACATCAGGATTGGAGGGGTTTAATGGAGGTTTATAATAGTCACAGTAGCCAGAGGCAGGAGTCTATTATAGATGGCGGCTCCCTTAGGGCCTGCTTGTGGATCTACAGAACTACAATATTAGGGCAGAAATTCGAAGAAATGGAAATATGGAACATGATCAACTCAGAATTATGGGGCTTAAACATCTATTTTGGGAAATTGTTTTACTCACTTAAAATGCCCCCCTTTCTGGAGTTGATTTGCCATACATAAAACATATATTACTAGAAGTACAGCTTTTTACTGGAAATCAAAGCTGTTTTGTTGTGTTCTCATTAATTCACTGTCCTAGATGTTTCAAATGCAATATATTTATTATTTGGTTGTAGTTACGAAGGAAACAACTCCAGAATTAGTGTAAGATTACATAAGAGTTTATTGGCATCAATATTTGATGGATTGTTGGTGGACAGAGAGATCTATGTTGAAATCTGTGCAGTGATATTCACTTTCTATGGAAAGTCACTCAATAAGGGGTAAGAATTGAAGGGGTCATATGTGAATTAATAAGATAGAAGTGGATTAGATACTTTTATTACTGAAGATGACAATATGCTATTATTCCACTTGATATATAGCTAATAATATATATAATAATATATATAACTGCTGTAAGAAAAATGTGGGAGAAGTTCTCCAAACTTTGCAAAGAGGATGTTATTTACATTATTATATATATAGACATTATTGTCGCTAGTGCTGCTCGAGTGTGGAGAAAATGGCAGACAATGTACAACTGGCTGAGGGCGGAGATATGCCTATACAGGACAGTCTGTCAGAGGTTGTGGGCTGAGCCTGAGCAAGATGACATCATACTGCTCAAAAAACGTCTCCAGGTTACGTATGTAACCATGGTTCCCCGAAGGGAACGAGACGCTGTGCTGAAACGTTACGGGAACGCCTCCAGCGTGACCACGCTCTGAATCACATGTGTAATCATTCCAATGGATGGGCGAGGCGTCACGGGCGGGGTGACGTAGCAACCAGAAAGCATAAAAGCATGTGCGGTGAAACTGGCGTCAGCTTCTAGGAGTGAAGCAAGCGCTGGCAGGGATGCCAGAAGTATGGCCCTGAGATGCAGCGTCTCGTTCCTTTCGTAACCTGGAGACGTTCCCCTTCAGGAACTCGAGCTGTGTCGAAACGCTACGGTAACGAGAATGCCCACGCTGCCAGACTTGTAAATCCCTGCCTAGTGTGGAAGAGCACAACTGAGGCGAGAGAAAAGAGAGCCAGGAATGGCTAAAAGAGGCGGGGCCCGCCATCCTGAAGGCCAACTTCTGGAGGAGTGAGCCTTGACCCACGAAGGAGAGGGGAGATCAGAGGGCTCAAGGCTATGGAACAGCATCCTGATCCACCACTTAGCATAAGCTTCTCTGGCCGGATGCCTTGGCCTCAGCACACCACAGAGGAAACGTGTAAGAAGAGGGTGTCTTCCCACTGAATGGCCACTGAGAGGGGCTTGGTAGGCCGCAATGGCCGCCACGAAGACCTCTAGGGTGGAGTGGGTCAACCCTGTGGATAAACAGGCGTGCAGGAACTCCAGAACTGTCGAGAAAATTTATTTATTTATTTTTTATCCCAAGTGCCCCTGTATATGTAACTTCTCATAGTCAGATAAATACTTAATTTTATTCCTCACAATTAAATGCATTCAAACAACCAGAGGAGTAAATACGGTCTGGTGAGTAAGATTCACATCAAAAACCAAATGATGTAATATAAGCGTTGCCTCGGCAGCGCGCGAGCTGCTCAGTCACACAAACAACGTCAATCTCCTCAGAGAAAGATGGCCGCATCAGCAAGCTCTCACTCAGAGGGGGAAGAACCGCAGCTCTAGATCCCTAGATCTAGAACGAGCTCTAGATCTAGGGAACACGGGTGGAGATAGTACGAGACGTCTCCAACCCGTCCACCAGATCATGTGCGATCCCCACGATCTCAGTCGCCGCCGTGCCTCAGCAGCAGCGGGACAGCAATCGCAAGATCACAGGCACGGACACACTCCTCGGAGCATGCCCGGCGAGAGTGGAGCGCTTAACAGCAGGAAAAGCACAATCCGCCCCCCGAGAGCTGACTGCGCTAGCTCCGTTCCCCATTAATGCGGCTCATTAATATAAGCGTTGCCTCGGCAGCGCGCGAGCTGCTCAGTCACACAAACAACGTCAATCTCCTCAGAGAAAGATGGCCGCATCAGCAAGCTCTCACTTAGAGGGGGAAGAACCGAAGCGCGAGCTTCAAAGCCTCGAGAACGAGCTCTAGATCTAGGGAACACGGGTGGAGATAGTACGAGACGTCTCCAACCCGTCCACCAGATCATGTGCGATCCCCACGATCTCAGTCGCCGCCGTGCCTCAGCAGCAGCGGGACAGCAATCGCAAGATCACAGGCACAGACACACTCCTCGGAGCATGCCCGGCGAGAGCGGAGCGCTTAACAGCAGGAAAAGCACAATCCGCCCCCCGAGAGCTGACTGCGCTAGCTCCGTTCCCCATTAATGTGGCTCATTATAATATCAGGCATAATATGCTTGTGTAACTGATGCTTGTGCAACTGGCGAGCTCTTTGACGCCCTCTGTATCAATCTCCTCGGAGAAAGACAGGCGGAGTGTCGCGCCCTCTCCCCGGGGGGGAAGTACCGCAGCGCGGGCTTCCGAAACCCCGAGAGCGGGCGCCGGATCTGGTGGTTAAGGAAGTAGATAGGGACGTGCCCGTCTACATTCCCTCCACCGGATCCATATGCGAAACCCACAAGCACAGCCGCCGCTCCACCTCAGCGAAAACCGGGCCGGCACCGCGAGGAACGCTAGTGAAGGCTCTCTTCTCAAAGAGCCCTCTGAGAGCGAAGCAAGGCAGTAACAAACGCTACCAAAATGGGCCGTCAACTCCTTTTTTTCGAGAGCTGACTCTGCGTGCTTGCTCTCAAGCAGACAACAAACAAACTGTGTGTATCCCCACCCGTAAAGTAACGCGGGCAGGGAGGTACACACAGACTGAACTGCCTGCCCTCGCCTTAGGTGTCTGGTTTTGTCTTCAGATTTCGTGACAGACAACACTAAATAAGACTCACAAACAGATATCAGACTGACACACACACAGAGCGCATGCTGAATGACAGAAAGCTGACGCCGTTTTCACTGCACGTGCTTTTATGCTTCCTGGTCGCTACGTCACCCCGCCCGTGATGTCTCGCCCATCCATTGGACTGATTACAAATGTGATTCAGAGCGTGGTCACGCTGGAGGCGTTCCCGTAGCATTTCGAAGCAGCTCGAGTACTTGAAGGGGAATCAAAACGGCTTGACAATTGAGACTGTTTAGGTTTTTTGGGAATTAAAAAAAGGAGTGAATGGAGCTTTATCATAGCAGGGTGGTGGTGTCCACACACTGCTACACATTTGTATGCATTCGATGTCGCCTTTAAAATAGCCAAGCTATTTTTTATCGGGTAGAAATTGTAATTAAAATATTTGTTATGCTTAATCTTTACCCAGTAAACCGAGAAAGTAATGTGAATTTATTAGATAAAAGAGTGTGACACATGAAGAAAATTCAGCTCCTAAAATTTCTGCAACCCTACAATTTAATTCACAGAAACTAGAAGTGCGAGGCCTTTGAATATTATTGTGAACAATAGGGGACCTTGGAATCAAAAAGGTTGAGAACCAGTGCTTTATCTACTCAGATAATGCGTATGTGTTGTTCCGTTTTGGTGGATATATAAGTGCCAGAGGTTAAATGGTGGCTGGATACTCTTCTCAAGCATCCATGGCTAAGAGTTTGTTGACTAATGTTCAAATGAATTAACCATGTAGAATTAGTGGAGTAGTTGATGCTATTACTTTTCACAGTGTTGTCTTGGTGTCATTCAGTCTTATACAGACTCCAGTAAGTGCTTGTTACATTTTATTTTCTAAATGGATTGCTGTGCTGAAGATTGCTGCCCAAATTGCTTATTGATTAAAGTGAGTGAATAGCAGGTTGGGAAGTGGCATGTTCCCCAGAGATGGAGTTAACCGGCACTGTGTTGTCTGGGCTCACTTTGATTATAAACAAAATCATCCGGTCATTTAGATAAAGGATAGCCCACAATTAACTGGTTTTAATGTAATCTAGAAAATCCAATAATCCAGTTTTGGCCTTTGATTTGAGGAGATGCATATTCACCCCTTGTGTCTCTGGATCCTAATTGTTTGTACAGAATATTTGCCTTCGGTGAAGCTCCTTCAGTTTATGATGAATCACAGCTAGCTTGTCTTGGTCAAAAAGTTAAAAAATGTTTCCTCCATGTAAAGGACCACCTGGCTTGTGGCCCTGAACTAAAGGCTTCTTCTTCTACAAAGCTTTGTCAGTCAAGCAATAGTAGAGGGAAAGTAATTTTATTATATCATAATTAATTTTTATTGTTCTATTTGGACAGACTACACAGAATCACAACATTGGTAATGATAAGAATTGTTGCTTGAGCAGCAAATTGGCGATTTCTGAACAACCTTGACACTGAAGACTAGAGTAATGGCTGCTAAATATTCAGCTTTACCATCACAGGAATAAATAACATTTTAATATATATTAAAATAGAAATCAGTTATTTTAAATTGTAAAGATATATTGCAATATTAGTGCTTTTACTCTATTTTGTATCAAAGAAATGCAGCCTTGGTTAGCATTTGTGTGTCAAATGGCTACTTTGCTTATAGTTGTGACATTCAGGTACTGTTTTGCACAGTTCCAGACTTTAGTTTGTGGAATCAAAAGAGTGCGTACAGATTGTTATTCTAATTACTAATGTAGATTATGCTATGTTTCCTGTAGTGATAAACTAAGCCACAATTCTTACAGTCCTCTGAAGCACCAAAACATGCTGATTGCAACCAGACCTCCAACAAATGACCACAATGCTGTTAAGAGTGAGTTCAGAAGGGCATGTTGGCCTATTTTGACCATATTTCAGGCAGCTTTATCTTCAAATAAAATGCTGTTGTTTAGAACAGTTTGGAAAGGATGATGCATGTTATTTCCAAAATGTTTTTCTGCATCCGCCCAAACCATCCTTTCACCATGGAAATGTAAATCTGTTCAGTCACGTCTTCCACCTATTTATTATTTCCTGCAGTGTTTCGCGCTTTTCATTAGTATCATCTTATTTTCTAGGCTCTGAGTGCATCATTGATTAGATGTCCTGAGCTTCTCCCTCTCAGGCTTCTTTATCATCATCAGTCATATATCTCACCTGAATCAGCCTTCCTTATTAAAACACTTTCCCCCAGGAACTTAGTAAATGTGATTTTACTTAGTTCAGGGACTTAATGTTCTTCTTGGTTGTCAGTTTGTTGACCGGTTTCAGATTTACCTACCTTTAAATGTCACATACAAAGTGGATAGTAGCTTTACAATACACAAGGTGTCATATACTGAAGACACAAAGGTTATATATATATATATATATATATATATATATTTTGTAATAAAATTCTAGTCAAAATCTAGTAGTCAAAAATTCTACCTGTTTTTAAAGCTAATGGGCAACGGTTTTATTCAGAAAGTTCCTTAATAAATGATTTTTGGATGTTTCAGTAATTTTTTTGAAATGTTTATAACAACTATCAAATGGAATGATGTAGTTTTTAATTGCAATTTTGCAAGAAGTCTATTTGTTGTATCTTCTGTTTAAATTACTTTGATCCTGCCATACAAATGCATTGTTGCTGTTACTTTATGGGTAAATAAATAATGGTTGATTTACATGTTGTTCTGTCAGAAACAATGACTTCATGCTTATAAGTTGTGACAATTTCCTTTTTCACAAGCGGAAAGAAAACCCAGATGATGCTATCAGTAGATCCACAGGATAATTAACATAAGTCTAGGTTGCTCTGGAAGCTCTGTGAATGGAGCTAAATCTGAGAGATCATTTCCCCCCACCCCCCCTCAGTTAATTAGGAGCCACATAATGTCCTTGTGACATTTTTCTGTCCAGGGTCGTTAATGAAGTTCTAACTCTATCTTCAACCTCATTAGCAGATCTGTCCCATCCATTTACTTGCCACATTTGCATCTGACTCCAAAGGGTCAAGTGTTTCTTTAGTTACAACCAGTTTCATGAAATTCTTTAATACAACCATTCAATTCATAAAAAAAAA
>NW_015505714.1:883220-884127 GCF_001515645.1 Sinocyclocheilus grahami | reverse complement strand
GTGTGTAACTGACAGTCAGGAGACACTTCTGTTGTGTTTGTAGTCAGAATGGTAAAAGGTAGTGAGATTACGATCAACAGAAGAGAGATCATGACTCATCAGAACCAAACCTTCAGGTCTTCTGAGAGAAAACAACATTCACACGGATTCAATCAGAGCATGACGCAGATTTTATCACATAAATATTTCCTTTTTGCCGCAGGGATCAGGAAAGGGTCAAATAAATGTGGTAGTAAGTTACATGTTATCTTTTAGTCATCAGATGATATTGTTTTTTAGCTGCAGCACATTTATGAGAGCAATATTGTTTTCAAGTGCATGTGGGTTTAATATTAGCCACGTCATCAAACTACTTAACAGAATCGGCATGACTCACTTAATTTCCTTGAGACTTTTTCTGTGGGTTAATTTCAGGATCTACTGTCCATTTAACTCTTAACATCATTTGCGTGAAATTTCTTTCGTCCACCACCATGCTGGGTGCCACTTTGATTATCCGCCCTGTAATTGTAGCACTTCCCTGTTGGCAAATAGAGAAGCGTTACATAAGCAGCATGATAAAGGGCCGTGTGGATTCGTTTATGCTGTACGGAGTATATAAAACCCCACAGTGTCTTTGCTTCAGCCCAACCTGTCTCTGCTTGCATGGGTCTGACAGAAATAGCAGCTAATGGAACAAGCTCGCCGGCCCTGATGGGTTAAGGCTGAGTGGGCTGAGGGTGGATTAGAGCTTCCTGTAGCTCCGAATTCTGGGTAGGCGTTGGACTGGATCTGGCTCCAATGCTGCATGAAACATTCCCATATGTTCTTGATAATTACACAAAGACTATCCTTGCAGAGTACTGAAGCTTTGACACATTTTCCTTTAGCATCTCCAGCCCGGTTTGTTGTGGCTGTTGATGTATTA
>NW_015505714.1:861567-874621 GCF_001515645.1 Sinocyclocheilus grahami | reverse complement strand
TCCTTCAGGGAACGAGGGTTACACAAGTAACCTAGACGTTACATCCTCCTGCATGATTTTTTTTTATTTATTTTTTTATTTTTTTGGAAATGGTATTTTGACTCCAACTCTCAATTCTGATCAAATATTCTGAATTCAAAATCAAAGTAAAATAGCCAACAATTGAAGTTTCAATGCCCCAAGTTGCTACATTGCTTGCAAACAGTAAACATGACTAAGACTTCACTATATGGCTAAAAGTTCAGAATGATTTATCTGTAGCACCAGATCTTATTTTTAAACTTCGTTACATTTTATTAATTTTTTTATTTTTATTGCAATGGTAATTCATTTAGAGTGGCTGTAATTTAACACCCCACTGCAGGTAAGCGATTGGACAGCTTCTCATTCATGAACTTAACTGCAGGCACAAAAAGTCAATGGGCTGTGGAGGAGTCTAGTCTAGCCCATGGGATGATTTGACATGGCTATATTTACAATATTTTTATTGAATACTCTTTTAATTGTTATTTTGCATCTCTCATCTTAAAGTGGCAAAAACAGGTCAGTAACCTTTTTAATGCCTAACTTTGTAATAAACATATGTCTTTTGTTTAGCTTGTCAATATTGTTATTTTTTCTAATTATACGTATGTAGGCCTAGTTGAATGAATTTAGAAAATTTGTTGAGTTCCTTTTTGCTTTACCCCTAATAAAGCAAAGCAGCATAAATTTGATTTACACTTTATTAACTCCAGAATAAATAGTTTTGGCGAGTAATTGGAGAACATTGATTAAAAGTGGATCAAATAATGAGATAATAGCAGGTCACAATACATCTCGTTGGCTCAGCTTCTGATGTTAAGTCTATGCCTTTGTATGCTATTGTAGATTTTGTTTATGAACTGGTTTTCAAAGCAAAAATTGTATGGTATTTATACATTTTGATGGTATATAGTGGTATGTAAATATTTATGGTTGAAAATATTGTTTTCATTAATTGTATGCATTCTTCTGTATTTACTAATTTGTTTGAGCTCCAGTTTGTCCTAAGAAAGTATTCTTGTACATTATAGTTTTAGCATTAAATAACACATTTCACTCTTTGAGCTAAACATGTAGCACTGGCTGTGTTGCAGTCTGTTATTGGTCTACTTACTACCGATAAAAGGATGTGATTTCAGAGCCTGTGGCCAGATGAAAAGACGTGCTGCTAAATGGATGGATCAATTAGTAGATGATCTCAAACAAAGTGTGAATGCATTTGTGTGTGTGTGTGTGAATGTAGTTATCCTGCAAAAGACATCTTTCGCTGTGCTGAAAAAGTATGAAACAAATACAGTGACTTTCAATGTGATGGAGAGCGAAGCTTCAAAATGAAACCATAAACATTAATAATGTAGTTCATAAACCTAGGGTGCATTGGAAAAAAAAGCTGTCTTGTTTCAGTGTTGTTTGGATTGATCTACAGTGGCTTTCTCAGCGAGCCTTTGCTTCTCTGATGCATTTTTTTTACAATAGAAACCTTTCAATTGCTCAACCTCTAATTGCCCAATAAATTTACAATACTTTATGAGCGTGTGTTACACTCTCTCATGTGGAAACATCACTCAGTCTAGCAAATATGACCAACAAATGCTCAAACAACATTGAAATGCCCCTCTTTTGCCATATTCAAAAGTTTTCATTCTATTATTTTACCCAAGGCTAAACTTTTAGGGTTAAAAGTAAAATTCGGCCATAATTTATTTTATTATTATTTTTATATTATTGTGTACTGGTTATCTATATTTTACATTTACATTTATTCATTTGGCAGACGCTTTTATCCAAAGCGACTTACAGTTGAGGAATACAACAAACAATGTATCATAAGATGGCAATAAACACGAGAAGTGCCTGTTACACAATGTTTCAGTCATTGTTCAAAATAGTAAAAAGCTAGAACAGGAGGATAATAAGAAAAGAGAAAAAGTGAAGGCACACTTTTTTTGTGTATTATTATTGGAGGCAGTAAGATGCTCACGGAAGAGATGAGTTTTCAGTTGTTTCTTGAAGATTGTGAGGGATTTGGCTGTTCGGATGGAGTTAGGTAGGTCATTCCACCAACAGGGTACGGTGAAAGAAGACGTCCTTGAGAGTAATCTAACATAATTATACTTTTGCGATAGCTATAAATCTATAAAAAAATGTGGTTTAACCCACTTTTTTTGTGTAGTAATTTCCAACCCGTTATAATACGTTTTCAAAGGCTTTGAATCCCGAGGTGTGAATGACTGCTCTGGCATGTGACTTTTTTATTTTAAATCTTAAATCATTGTCAGTGGGCATATCAGAAAACCATACTTGCGTATTCATTAAGATTCTGATTCTTGTGTTGCGGGGGTCACTGACAGATAGGCTGAAATGATCAGTGACAGATAGGTCTCACCAGCTCTTAGAATCCATTAACCGAGGTGACACCGCATTGCTTTGAGACTTTATCTGTCTCTGCAAAGTGAAAAGAAGATTGCAAGGCATTCAAGGGAACACCTGGAGTCATTTTGGTACTTGGAACAATTACTTGGTCCCAGAACTTTCCCTGAAAATAAGGCAGGCTTTGAATGGAATCAGTGGTTTAGACTGTTGCTTTTTCCAGTTAACCTCTATCTTCCTGCTGAAAATGGTTTAATTTGTGGTTTCAAATAGATGTACATTCACATGCACTTTAAAAAAACAGTCGAAAAGGCTCCTTGTTGGAAACAGATTGGTTTAAATCCTGTTTATGGAGTTCATGTAATAACTCCGCATTGAAAATCCTTCACTTTCTAGGACTACTTTTTCTGTTTTCCATATGAATGTTTAATAATACCAGTCTTTTGACAGAAGAACTGCATGCATTATGTATACTAACGTTTGGTGATGCAATCCTGCTGAGGGAATCCTCTACAGTGAAAGCACTAGAGTAAAACACTAGATTATCACTCTTGACTGAACACTGAATGCTGATTTTCAGTTATTGTTCACCTCTATGATTTGCACAGTACATCAGCCAAAATTATACATGTACTAATTACATTTTAGTGATAATGAAATGCCTACACAAAATGGTCTGGAAAAAACGTGACTGGTTGCCACTCGTAATGAACAGTGAATATAATAGAACAGAATGACCTTTTGTCATTTAGGTTGTACTATTCATTTAATACTAATGGCCGGTAGGTGTAAACCGCATTTGATTTTAGGTCTTTGTAAAGATACAAAAAGCCTAGGAAACAGCTCAGGCTAGGAAAGTGATGAATGGACTATTGATGGCCCTGTGACCTTCACTGTTTGTATGGAAAATAGCTACATTTATAAAGGATCATGGGACAGTTATACTAGGAATCCAGGCATAACTTGAAACCCATGCTTAATAGTGGGGCAAGTTTCCTCTAAGCACAGTGTTTGGTGAGGAAAGGTCAATGAAATTAGTCAGGAAAGGTTCTCATATAAAGTACTGCATCTTCTTTTGTTTCTGGTGTTATTGTGGATTTCGATGTAGTAGGCCTGTTTCTTCTGTTGCAGTGTTTTTGGACACATACCATAATATTATATTATTGTTTGAAGTACTGTACCATGGAGCACTGTGTGAATAACATCAAATTTAAGATTTATGTATTTGATTTGCATAGAAAATTCCATTAAATTGGATTACACAGTTTTAACATAACTAGTTTTCAGTAATACGTAAAACAGGAACAGTTAAGATTTCTGCAATCAAAAAAAATCATGGCATAGTTTACTATTAACTATTTGCATCATCTAAAATAGTGAATCATATAATCAGCATAAATCTGTTCATTGTGAAAACAATTATTCAGTTAAAAATGTATGAACATGGTTAAAATATGGCTAGCTAGAACAGAACTGTATTAAATTTGTTAAAACATATGAGATTGAAACAAATTGGATTTTATTGATAAATGTATAAAACGAGTCATTGTGTATTTAACACACATTCAGTTTATTAGTGCTGTCTCAAACCTCTTACCTAGCTGTTTCTCACCTGTTTTACTTATGTATGAGTGACAAATATGCATCACATTAAGTTTTTTTAGTTTGTTTATGTCAGGGGTGTCTGAACCTGTTCCTGGAGGGCCACTATCCTGCAGAGTTTAGCTCCAACCCTAATTAAAGACACTTGAACCAACTAATAAAGGTTTTCAAACTCACTAGAAACTTCTAGGCAAGTGTGTTGGAGCTGAATGCTGAAGGGCACTGGACCTCCAGGAGCAGGATTGGACAACCCTGGTTAATGTTAATACAGTGTAATCCAAATGGATGGACATTGTATATGCATTTCTATGGCATCCATTTTAAATTTAGGCCTTAATACTTTTTGAGTGATTATGGGAATGATTCAGTACTGTGGCATATATCAAAGTACCATTGTATTGGCATTTTATTTCTTTCTATCTTAAAACAGATCTATGAGTGTTTGCATTGTCTTTGTTTTAGTGTATGGCAACTTTACATTACTGTAATGGCCCATGACACATTTGTTGTTATCCAAAGCTCTTAGTCAGATGGCAGCCTGTCACGCTATTAGAGATGTTGATTAGGCCTATATTTCAGCCACATTATCAATCCTGGTAGTCAAACAGAATTATGGAGACAGTCCAGTAATGTCCAGAGTTTGATATGTTTCACTTTTATTGGATCTTCTTGGAGTATGTTGTTGGAGCTATGTTGTTGCTTTTATTTTCTTTTTATAACTTTTATGACATAATTGATTTTTTGTGTGAATAGTGTCTTAAGTAAAGGAACAGTTAACCCAAAAATTCTTGGCTTTATTCAGTCACCTTCATGTGATTTTTGTTTTACTGTACAACAGTAAAGGACGTAGGATGTTCATGCTGCTCTTTTCCATACAATAAAAATGATGACCAGGGCCTGTTAAGTAAAATATCAAAAATGCCACATAAATGTGCCATGAAAGTAGCCCATATGACAAACACTTTATTAAAAGTCTTGTGAAGTCATTGGATAGACTTGTGTGTTTTGTATATAATAAAATTAGCAATGTCATAATCTGTTACAGGACACACAAGAACCAGTACTGCTTTACTGATGTCTAACCTGGCGTGACACATCTTGATGCGCCATATTTGAATATGCAAATGTTAATCAGATTTGAGAGCTTTAGTGAATGAAAAGAGAAGATCGTCAGTGAAAAACCTCTTATTTTGAGGTCTGTTCACACAAAGTTATCATATGGCTTCAGAAAATTTGGAATATAGCACATCCAATTTGGAGTTTGACAGCTGTGGTCATCATTCATTTTCATGTGTGCTTTTCCTTTGGTGTTCCATAGAGGAAATAACATCATACAGGTTTGAGACAAAATGACCGTCAATAAATGACGACAGAATTTTCATTTCGGGTGAAGTAGGCCTATCCCATGTGTGTATTTCAGGTCTCTGTACACCTCCATTACCATAACCTACATCTGAACCTCTCCTCGCTAACCTTTAAAAAAAGACACCAATGCAAATGCAATTTATCTCTTGCCACCTGCAGTGCGTGGAAATAAACAAATCTGTCATCCGTAGTCAAATAAGAGCACAACAATTATTTTATGCTGCTGCACTTATACACAATCCACCGTATGTGTCCAGATAGCGCTGTGATGAACTGGCGTACAATATAAAATACCTCTGTGAAGAAGCACCCATCTATTCACATATTTCACATCAGTCATCAGTGTTATTAAACTTTTAACAGATAGTCAGCTCAGGTATTCAGGGGTGATTACTCCACACGAAGCCAGAGCTTTCCCGATCCAATCTTTTTTTCCCCTTGTCTCAAGATATATCTGAGAGTCCACATGAAACCACAAAACCGATGTAGTATATATGTCAGACCAGTATGTGGCGCTGTAATTCTGCCACAGAGATACACTAAAAATGGAGAAGAAGACTTGGACTATACGCATAAACCTTGCGCGCGGTATACAAACGAACATGGAACAGTACATTTATTAATCTGTGTTAATGTCAGTTAATGAAAAGACAATCGTTCAGTGTTTGTTCATGTTTTTGTAGCTGTTATGTGACGTAGCGGTGTCTGACTAGGGGCGAGACTTGGGCTGATGACGTCATCGTTTCAGAAAATATAGGGATTCGCTGTCCACACGAAAACGCAAGGGCGGCGTTTTCAGATTTATCCTCTCTGGGACCCGGTCACTCTCCAAAACGCCGGATTCGTGTGGACGAAATGCCTATACTCTCCCAAAACGCAGGATCCGTGTGGACGAAACGCCTATACAATACAAAATGTATGCGTATACAGCATATACTGTAAAAAACATGGACGTAGTGTCCGTGACGTCACCCGTTGAATTCTGAAGAGCTTTTTTGAAGCCCAAAGTGGGCGGAGCCGGTCGTCGCCATCTTGGCAGCGCGTCACTCTCGGATAATTGAAAATGGGCAAAGAGGTAGGCATAGACTGTAAAAAACATGGACGTAGTGTCCGTGACGTCACCCGTTGAATTCTGAAGAGCTTTTTTGAAGCCCAAAGTGGGCGGAGTCGGTCGTCGCCATCTTGGCAGCGCGTCACCGCGCGTCACTCCCCGATAATCGAAAATGGGCAAAGAGGTGGGACGTGGGTGGCGCTGAGGTGCTCAAAGTGTTCACTGCACAGACAAGAATCCTTTTTAGGAGTCCAATTCTGTCGTTTAACGTTGAGCATCCACTGGTCTAGTCTGAGAGGGTCTGGATCACCTAGAGGAAAACTTTACACAGACAAATAGATAGTTACCTTTTTCACAGACTACTTTGCACAGTCCTCATTCTGTTCGGGACATTTTAAAACACTTAATTTGGCTTAATGCATTAAGACAGTGTTTTTCAAAGACCAAACTCAGAAAACACGTTATTAACAAATCATACTTATGTACAAACAAGCAGATGAGTCCAGGATAAGAACGCAACGCGCGTTTAGCGGATCCCAGACTTGGACGGCCTGTTAGTACAATTAACCGCACAACAAGACATTTTATTTGATCATTTTAAGAAATAATCACGAAAATAACCCATAGACTGAATAAAACAAAAGCAGAAACATGGCAGAGACGCCAAGTTCAGCGGCTGATAGAGACAGCAACGTCAATCCACCTGTCACTCAAATGGCCATGCCCTTAATTATGCAGAATTTTAAGGCTTAATATAATTTAAACGGATGAGTTATAAAAACATTCACCCCCCTCACAGTTGTCATGAAGGGCAACATTAGCTATATAGACCAAAATAATTTTTTGAACCAGGCTGTAAACATGTTTTTTCTGCTGTAAAGTTGGGCATTTTAACATGGGGAGTCTATGGGATTGACTCCCTTTTGCAGCTAGCCTCTAGCGGCCAGTTGATGAATTACAGTTTAAGTCACTTCCTTGTTGGCTTCACAAGAGAGAGCGGGAGGTTGCCGCTCGGTATACAGCTAAACGCATCTCCGTGTGGACGGGGCCTAATCTAAATTTGCATGTGTTTGGTTAGCTACTCTTATATGGATATTTGTTTTATTGTTGTATTATTCTTGAGGCCTTTTATTTTTATTCAAACAGGAGAGTAAAGAAATGACATTGGAAAGCAGATTAGACAAATAAATAGTCATTAGTGTTGAGACAAAACATGAAAAAAAATGTATTTGTTTATTTGCCCAACAAATAAACAGTATTTTATGACGACAACAACACCAATAATAATAATATTTATAATATAATACAATTTTTGTTTCCTGGTATGCAGAATAAATGCTTCTCATTTTTCTTATAATAATGTCTAAATTATAATATATAAAAATGTATTATTATGTCAAAATAATTGTCATATCCATTTAAAAAAAACTATTAAATGATAAATTGTTTCATTTATTTATTTGACCTGCAAATAGTTATTTTGGGGGAAAACATGACATCGTCATCGTCTCTTAAGTTATTCTCTTAATAAGTTAGGCCTGAAGAATACTGTCAAAATAATTGCCATAGCCATTAAAACAGATACGTTTTTAATACCATACAGCACTCCAAAAGAAATACTGATATCAGAATTGGAATCTATTAATTATAAATGTATTTTGATTACCACAGACAGTTATACATTCAGCTCTGAGTGTGTGCTTGTCAAAAACAGTGTCCTTTGTACTTTCCTTCTGACACTTCTGACCTCTCTCTTACCCGAGCCATCCGTCCAGTGAAATATTGTCCATATACCTGTGGAATGGAATATCCTATATCCTGGTATGTATAAGCTCTTTATGTAAGGCTGAAACTTCATCACAGTCATCACTTATTCATGAGAGACGCTTATTATGCAAAGCTCTGATCAGTTCCGCTAAATGCTTTCTGACCTTGGAGAGACATAAGCAAAAGGTAGGAGAAGGAGCTTTTGTTTACCTTAGTAAATATTTAGTACATTTTTATTTTGTAGCTGTTCTTGACAATTATTGACTAGTATTAATGACAATTATTGTGAGAAATGTGTTTTGTGTACATAAACAATAGATGCAAGAGGAATCAATTTACTGCCTCTCAGACTGCAACAATAGTCTAGCAATATAATTATCAGTAAATTATGATAAAGTATGGTGTTATAAACGCTGTGGAGTTTGTTCTGGCCTGTTCAGACAGCATTACCAACACACACCTACGTATAGATTTCATTGACAGTTTCAGTTGATTTTGGATTATTGTCATATCGAGTTACTCTAAAATCAGAAAAAGAAGCTTATTAGCTCATGCAAATGGACACAGCTGTGTCACCTGATGTTTGCATTTAGGAAAGAGTGTTATGTTCATATATTTCAAGTCAGAATCTACTGCGGGGAGATAAGTAGGTGTATAAAAGTAGCAGCACTTTTGAACGTTATGGCAGAAGGTTGTTTGAGGCAGCTCATTCAGAGAGATGCAGTCCAGAGGTGTGACTTAGAAGGACATCTGTATCATCCAAAGGTTAGACTGGAATCATGAGTGTCTCTATTAAATTATGTTCTCAGCAGAAACACACAGGTGTGTCAGCTAATAATGAAGACTGGCCTTAGGAATTAATGGGCCAAATGTTATGATAAATAATAAGCTGAAATGTAGTAAAAAAAAATTAAACCTAGAGGAATACAGTTCTGCTTTTGTACTGTAAATTACATAAAGACATGTTATGATGTAAAATGAATAAAGCATATTTTCTGGATTATTTGGAGACATAATAAAGAGGGATTTCACATAATACTGTATTTAATATTTGTTTGTGTGATTTTTTAAAAATAAAAAAGAGATTACACAATAGAAACACGTAGATTTAATTCTCAGAAGGAGATCAGTCTGTTTTGAAAAATTCATTTTTTTGCACTATACTGTGAATCATAATATTGTAAGTCCACATTTTCATGTGCAAATTCAGTCATGTCCATATGCAGTGGATAATAAATTAATCAATTAATGTATCCAACTATGTTCTGCTTTATAACATTACATAAATCATTTTAAAGTAGTGTTGAGCTCTGTCATTGTTTAATGATTAATAATAGATAATGACTTCCTTGATGACTTGAAACTTCCTTATGTGAATCTTTTAATGACGCCCCCGTTTGTCTCATATCCCTAATGCTCCTGAAGCCAACTATGGCTAGACGCTAGAAATCTGTCATAATGAGCAAATTGAAACTGAAATGAAATTTTCAAACGCAACAGTAACAGGGACCTGAGGGCACAATTACTTTCCAAACTTCTTTGTCATTCTTTAAGACTGAATAATAAACAGTGTTTGTTGAGTGACAGTGTCAAGGTGCTGTTTTATTCAAGAGTAACTCCTTATGAAGCGAAAAGAAAAGAAAAATGGAAATAAATTCCTGTTGGCATCGAGTAGATGAATGTTTTTGTTTCTGCACTGATTCGAGTGCAATATGTAGTAGGACTGGGTGAATTAGACATACTTTGTGTCTCTCCTTTTCATTTTGCTTTGTCTCCTCTTCCTCATTTACCCTTATGTTATGATAAGTTTGTCAACAGTTTAGAGTAGTTAACCCTTTTGCTGCTTATTGGCTAATTTACCACGTTACCAGGATTCTATCCCGCAGTACACTACAATGCTTATTTCTTATTACAAGAAACTGGTGACAGCGCTTTAATGGACGTTTTCAGAGTTCTTTATTCTTTTAATATAAAGGTGCAGATTTCATATGCCTGTGATAGTGCAGGGTATGTAGTGAAGGCAGACTGAGGCAGACTGTCTCAGTGGTAAATACTGGAAACCGAGGAGCTTTAGATAATAAGTTCTTGCTGAGTAAAAAACTAGCTCCATGTTTAATAAGGAAAAAAAACTGTGCAAATCAAACAGCTGCTAATGGTTAGCCCTACAGTCTTCAGGACATTAGCATTCTATCTTCTGTTGCTGTGTAATCTGGTTTTAATGTTGCTCTTTGATACTTTGTCAAGGTCTGATGACCTGCTCAGAGGCAGGATAACTGTTAAATAGTCTCCTTACAACAACATTAGCAGAGAATTAACATTTCCAGACCTTCACAGAACTATAGCCTGAAGTTTCTCAGAAGGGAAGGCAAGCAAAGACGGTGGCTCTTTTGAACATCTCAAGGTTGTGAAGTCTGGATTTGAGATTGTAGAGGCAGAGTGATTATGTTACTGTGAAGGCAGAGTGAAATGCAAATGTCCTTTTTTCTCTCTGCTGCCATATCAGCTATTACTATTCTATTGAGCTGCGCTATATTGGTGGGAGGAGCTGATGTACCAACACTTCATGTTTTAAGTCTTCATAACATTAAGCAATAAACTGGATATAGATTCCCTGAAGTATGTGCTTGAAATCTTAGTGCAGTGTGTATGTAGGCCTGTCTGACCACCTCACTGTTTCCTCTCCTCCTGTAGGGTATCAATATTGTGGAGCCAAGTAATGAAGAACTTCCTCTCCCGTCAAAGCCAGGAATGTATCAGCTGGACATTGTGTTGAAGAAGGGCAATAATCTGGCCATCAGGGACAGGGGAGGTATGTGCCCTCTTCGCCACATATAACTGTTTTTTTTCCCCCCTGTGTAATTTGCATTTTCCAGATTGCTGAGGTTCTGGTGAGCTCCTTTTGTATTGCAGCATTTTGCCACCCAAAATTCACTCTCAAAAATGTGCCCTGTAGGTAATATTTAAATGAACTTGTTTTATTCAAAGTAGTTACTAAATCTTTACTAAATTTGTAGGTTCACCAAAAGTCAAAAAAAAAAAGAAAAGAAAGAAATACGATTTTTTTATATAAAATAATGTATTTTTAAATATTGAATGAATATCACCACAAATATGACAAATTAAAAAATCTGTGTTTGGTATTTCATTTGTTTTAATTTTCCCCCATATTTTTTATATTAAAATTATTTTTTAATAAGAATTTGACAATTTAATTTGCTCTGGATTTTTCCTGTGAAAGGAATCATTTTAACAATTTATGCTAAATAGATAGATAGATAGAATTATAATACCATTTTAATTCTTTATAAGTACCACATAGAGACATTTGTAAAATATATTTTATGTAATGATCTAAACTTTTGGATCTAAATTCGCCTAATGACTCTTACTTTAGGAAACTGAATGGACAAAAAAAAAAAAGCATATTAAAACCAATGTGATATTCATCATGTTACTTAAAGGGATAGTTCATCCCAAAATGAAAATGGTCATTATTTACTTGTCCTCATGTCATTTAAAACCTGTATGACTTACTTTCTTCTATGGAATATAAAATATGTTTTGAAGAATTTTGGGACAGGGTTGAAACAACATGAAGGTGAGTATATGATGACAGAATTCTTCTTTTTTTGTATAAACTACCATTTTAATTTCACACCTCAAGCAAAATCATAGTCAATATTCATTTTTTAAATCATAGTTTGAATCTCTAGCGCCCTCTTTTTGTTCTGCTAACATGAAATGTTTTCTAAATCTGACAGATAAAGTTTGCAGAGTGAACAAACAGAAATATTCAAGGCTAAATAGATCTTCTGCTCTGGTCACTTTGACTCATGTGTATCTCAGCAGACAACAGCAGAGCCTTGAGCTCACCAGAGGATGACTCTACATTCCTGCCCAGTACTCCAGACCTGCTCTGGTGTCATGTGAGAGGACGGGCATTAGTGCTTTTGAATGGCAGAGGGACAGACTGGAGCAGTAATGGTCTCATTAGGGGCTGATGGATGGTCTCTCTCTCTTTTTGACTCACCCAAATAGAGACACATGCTAAAATAATGAGCAAAGACCAGCAGCTCACCTGCCCTCGAGACTTGAGGTTCTGCTCTGTGTGAGTCTACAGTTAGTCATACGCTCCCTTGAGAGAAATCCTGAGTAATCTCACGCTTTCCTCCAACAATAATGTAATACACAGCTGAGATTAAAATGATTCCTCCATGTATTGTTTGAAATTTGAATAACTAAATTTATACTTGGCATACATTTAGCAAGTTTTGCTTTCAAACGCAAACATTTCTCTGTTTTATCTGGCTTCTGCATTGACTTGAATAAATTAGCATTCCAATGTTTATCATCATCTCTATGATTAACGCAATTAATCTAGACACGGACGTGAAACTAGCATGTTTATTGAGCACCGAACCGGCACTCTCTACAAGTCGGTGAGCACTGCTGCTTCCCGTTTCCACTAATTAAACAGGATGTGCTTTATTAAAGGATTTCCACATGCGCTGTGGTTTTTGCAGGTTTCTGCTCAAGCACGGGCCACAGAAATGCATGCTGGACTAGATTTAGGTCTCCCCTGTTTATAACAATAATCATCATAATACATTTTATTCTTTTCTTATACCCAACGTCCTGCATGGTTAATTTACACAGATAATATAGCTATTGTTACAATGTGACCCTGACAGATCATAGTAATGCTAATGCTGTTAAAGTTATTGTTGATTATATATAAGCCACAGCTCACCAGTTGTTCAAAAAGACTTTCACATATCTAACAAATGAGTTAGATAACAAATGTGATCTTATTGTAAAGTGTTACTAAGGAAATATTTAAAGGGGTCATATGATGCGATTTCAATTTTTCCTTTC
>NW_015505714.1:853307-859379 GCF_001515645.1 Sinocyclocheilus grahami | reverse complement strand
TGACAGACACAGTGATGATGCAGTACACAAGCCACGGTTAAGACACCTGACGTGCTATGATTCTGACAGGCAGTTTACTCTCCTGTGATTTGACCCTGTTCCCCTCACACACACACACGACGTGTTACTCTGAGCTGCGCAAAACTCCGCATTTGACCAGTCAGTAGCAAATACTTAACCTGCTAACACATGAAATCCATCTGTCAGCATCTGTTAATGATCTGATGGCGTGTTGTGGTGGAAGTGAACAATATGCAAAGCGCCTCTAGTTGAGGTTTTTACAGTCCAGCAGCTCAGTTATTGCAGAATTGTAATTGTAATGTGTGAGATTAATCAGAAAATTAGCACTCCTGCTGAGTGATGGTTACTGGTATTGCAGAATGTTTCACTCATGACTCGAGACTCTGAAGTTGCATCTACAACGTTAGTGGATTTGTCTCGTGTTTGCAATATTAGATGTAGTGTGTTGAGCTAATGAGAGATGGGGTTGATTTTATGAAACCACACACGCACACTCCTTCCTCTACTATTATAGCTCATTATTTTATTATTATTATTAGCGCATACGTTTCTGGACTTAACATTTGCATTTTCTGTCTTGGTAGCTTGCCTGTCTCTAAACACACACACACACACACACACACACACACACACACACACACCCAAATCATTGCATTTATTACTCCTTTGCATGGACATAATCTAACAAACAAACAAATCTGTTTGTCACCAATTTGCTAAACTGCTTGGTTATAATATGAGCTCTTTCAATGTAATGAAGCAAAATGCACCTACAGGAATTAAGGGACTAGTCAAATTTACTGCATTATGCTGTCAGTTATCTTTATGTAGACTATTCCTTTAAATGATACGTAGTCACTCTCATGCTATCCCAAACCCAAATGAACACTGACCAGGTGCTGTCAAGCTACAAATAAAAGATCAACAAAGATAAAAAACTCTAAAAATAGTCCATACAACTTGTGAGTTTCTGCAGGTTTGTGTGAGCATTTTTTATTTTTTATTTTTTAGACATTTTGCTCATTATTTGCATAACATCTTGGCCCATATCGTATGGAAATGCACTGTGGCATGCTTGATATCAGTGGCGCTAAACGGCATTAGTTGTCACATTTGTCCCAACCACTAGTTTTAAATATGAATTGTTTGTGAAAAATGAGAGCTATAGAAGGAAAAAAATAGGAAAAGTATATGTTTATGTTTATATACAGTACCGTTCAAGAATTTGGGTTTAGTGAGATTTTTTTTTAAGAAATGTATATTTTAAAATATATTAAAATTCAAAACATTTATTTTAAATTGTAATAATATTTCACAATATTACTGTTTTACTGTATTTTTGATCAAATAAAAGGCACCTCAGTGAGCATATGAGACTTCTATCAAAAACATTTAAGAAAAACTCACTGACCTCACACTTTTGAATGGTAGAGTATATTTTAGTTTTTTAGCCTAGTGTTGTCAAGTATAGATATGCTGCATTAGATCTGCATTAAAGCGTGTGGACTGAATTCACAGCTGCATGCTGTGCTATAGCTGCATTCACACACTCACACAAACATACAAACTTGAGCAGGGGAGCACCAGACTAGAAACTGCTGCAGTCATCAATCCATTGCTGTCGTGGGGCATGCTGGGTAATGGAGTGTGCTGGAGATGTATTGACCACATCTCTCTTCTGTTTCTATGTGCTATTGAAAGGCTTCTTTTCTTTAGCACTGTTTTTTAAATATCCAGACGCCTGACAGCCAATCTGAACACGGCCTGTGTACCGTCTCATATTTTAGAGAAAGAAAATGGAAAACGACATATCTCACATAAAACCTCAAACTTTTTTATTACATTTATTAGATATTGCAAGAGTTTTACACTTCAAATATCTTATGTGTCTCTCTTTTTGGGGGCTCAATGCATTGGTTCGTAATAAAAGCCTTGGCTAGAGTTTAGCTCTTGTTCCTATAAAAAAGAAAAAAAAAATACATAACCTACACAGAGGCAGGAGTTTGACAACAAAGTATTTTATAGATCAAATTACTCAGTATAACTGAATATGTTGAGAATATAACTCCATAAAGCCTACTGTATCATATTTAACACAAAAATTCTTCTGTCATGTAGAAGACGGACGGACAGTTTTTGTTTTATCCAGCTGTATTTACTTAGTGCAACTTATAACATCCAAGTGACAGATATAACACATACATTTCAGTGATTCTGTTTCTTTTTTTTATTTACATTTTTTTCTGACATGTTGGTGTTACATCTTTCATTTGGATGTTATAAGCTGCACTGAGTAAATACAGCTGGATAAAACAAAAACTGTGTTCGTCTTCATTTCAGGCTGAAATTAAGAAATTAAATGGTTATTTTAAAAGGGGATAATTCTTTTCTATACCCACTCTGTGTGTGTATATATATATATATATATATATACAATTTTTTACCAATAATTTTACAGCGTTTATTATTAATCATGGTGTTAAGTTTTGCATATACTGATATTTCAATTATTATAACGTTATTATTAATGAGCATGAATTAAGAATTCACAAGTTGCTTTCTATAAAAGCGTCTGCTAAATGAATAAATGTAAAAAAAAAGGGAAAAAAAGAGCATAAAAATGTTCATTGTTATTATTACCTAATGCACAACAATGTTAACAAATGAAACCTTATTGTAAAGTATTTCCTAATAAGTCATGCTGGCCACCTTGTGGTGTGGATGTTGCATCACTGTGCCATGGTGAAAATGTGCTGTTCAGCATAAGCCTTGATTATTCTGTCCCAAAATGTTCAGAAAATAGGGAGGTTGCCAAAAGAAAGTGAGTATTATCTCTCTAACTAGTCATGTGATATTATTACGTTGGCCCTCACGAGGTGAGTGTCTCCATGTAAAATAAAACTGCTTTTAATGCACTTTTTGTGCACTTTTAGTGTACCTATAATAATATTTACATTCACATAAGACTGAAAAGCTCCCCTTGGCTTCATAGTGGCCATCATATTGCTCACTTTGTCTCTGTAATCTGTTATCAGACCCTTTTGTTTTATTATTTTTTTCTCCACATCGAGGGTATCACTTAAAGGCCCTAATGTGTACAGAATGGGTGTAGTGAGTGACAGGGCTGGAAGTCTGTGCCATCACAGAGCCCCAGAGGGCCAGTGGTAAGTAGGTCTGCTGAAGGAGATGGAGCTGTCTCAGTGCCTGAGTGCAATTTCCAAATTTCCTGCCAATGACAGCAATCAGTCAGAGCTCTGGGAAATCAGATTGAATAATTTAGCTTAATTATGACTCTGTGTGCATTATTCAATTACCTTTTTTAAAAAAAAAAAAAACCGTTATTGGCCCGTTGTGATTTTTGGGAGGGTAATTATGGATATGCAACAGAGAAGCCTTTTTCAAATTAGATAATACAGCCTGTGATTGTTTTGCATACAGGAAGAAAATTAATTTCGTCTCACCCGGTCTTGTCCTAAAGGCATCCACAGGTGTTTATTTTTTGTGGGGGGGTTTTTTGTAGTGAATGGGTGCCGTCAGAATGAGAGTCCAAACAGCTGAAAAAGACATCACAATAATCCACAAGAAATCTACACAACTGCACTTTTGTAATAAACAAACTATCAATATGTTTTTAATTTGAAACTGTTGCTTTCAGCTAAAATATGAGTCCTCTATTCCTAATTTTGCTTTTTCCAATGAAAAAGTTGTGTCCTCTGAATCAGGAGAAAAGGGTGCACAGATCAAGCATTGTTTACAAGCAAAATCAGTCAAAAACAAATATGTCATAAATGAGTCATTTTGATGTGAGAGAGGACAACAAAGGATGGACTTTTTCACTGGAGGAAACGTTATTATGTACGGAGCCCGGGAAGTCACTTGTAGGAGAAAACAAAAACAATCCGTGGCGACGGTTTTGCAATCCGTCCCCTCAGTTTATAAATCGTACTCACAAACTGTTCCCTCGGTTTAACAAATCGTGCCCACGGATTAATAAACTGTACTTTCAGCCGCGCTCAGATTTTGTAAACCGTACCTTCGATTTTTGAATCCGTACCCACAAATTCATAATCCGTGCCCACGCTTTCGCAATCCGTTCCCTCGGGTTTGTAAATGTAAACTCATGGATTTGTGGCCTCGCCCCCACCGGCAGATTCAACCACGGTGCGGGATGCATAGTATTGTGTTTATTAAACATTATTTTTCATAGTAGCCTATGAGACCATGATCCGCACTCACAAAATAGTCTTCTTTTTAGCGTTTATTTTATATTAATCACCAATAGGATAAAACACAGCCGCCTGTGTTTTATAGCCTAAAATAAACGCTAAAAAGAAGAATAGAAAATTTCCAGAATTTTTAGAGAGAAGAAGGTAAAAAGCAATACAAAACCAATAATGTAACGGTTATGTTGTCATTCCTTTGCTCTCTAAACGAATGCAATGTTATAATAGGCCTAGTTATTTAATAATAACTTTAACAGTGAAGCATGCATCTAACTCTGGGGGGAAAAGCTTAGTATAATAAAATCACCTAAATACGTATGTGAATGATTAAATGAAATATGTTAAGAATGAATAGTACACAAACACAGTTCCAAAAATGTAAAAGGTTATTTAAAAATAAAGCATTCATGAAATGACAAATTTTATGATTTTACTGTCTACAACAAATGACTCCAAAGTCAGTCACAATGTCAGGTTTATTATACAATAATAATCAAGTCCTAAGATTATCACAAATTAAACAAGATTTTGATGCACATCTTTCTTATTAAATCGTTGTATTCAACCTCGTACCATTACAATTGATAGAGAATCACTTAAGACCATTTGCTGTAGGCCTATTCCACATAATAATATGCAATAAAACAATATACAATATGATTTGTTAACACGTAGGCTATACCTAGGAGCTTACTGTATGAATCCGTGAGTACAGTTTACAAACCCGAGGGAACGGATTGCGAAAGCGTGGGCACGGATTATGAATTTGTGGGTACGGATTCAAAAATCGAAGGTACAGTTTACAAAATCTGAGAGCACGGATTGGAAATTCGTGGGTACGGTTTATTAATCCGTGGGCACGATTTGTTAAACCGAGGGAACAGTTTAAGAATTTTAGAGTACGGTTTATAAACTGAGGGGACGGATTGCAAAACCGTCGCCACGGATTGTTTTTTTTCTCTCCTACAGGTGACTTCCCGGGCTCCGTAATAATGGATTATGAACATGGATTAAGTTAGTTTGAACTTTCATTCTGTCGGCACCCATTCACTACAGAGGATCCATTGGTGAACAAGTGATGTAATACTAAAAAACAATCCGTGGCGACGGTTTTGCAATCCGTCCCCTCAGTTTATAAATCGTACTCACAAACTGTTCCCTCGGTTTAACAAATCGTGCCCACGGATTAATAAACTGTACTTTCAGCCGCGCTCAGATTTTGTAAACCGTACCTTCGATTTTTGAATCCGTACCCACAAATTCATAATCCGTGCCCACGCTTTCGCAATCCGTTCCCTCGGGTTTGTAAACTCGTGGATTTGTGGCCCCGCCCCCACCGGCAGATTCAACCACGGTGCGGGATGCATAGTATTGTGTTTATTAAACATTATTTTTCATAGTAGCCTATGAGACCATGATCCGCACTCACAAAATAGTCTTCTTTTTAGCGTTTATTTTATATTAATCACCAATAGGATAAAACACAGCCGCCTGTGTTTTATAGCCTAAAATAAACGCTAAAAAGAAGAATAGAAAATTTCCAGAATTTTTCGAGAGAAGAAGGTAAAAAGCAATACAAAACCAATAATGTAACGGTTATGTTGTCATTCCTTTGCTCTCTAAACGAATGCAATGTTATAATAGGCCTAGTTATTTAATAATAACTTTAACAGTGAAGCATGCATCTAACTCTGGGGGGAAAAGCTTAGTATAATAAAATCACCTAAATACGTATGTGAATGATTAAATGAAATATGTTAAGAATGAATAGTACACAAACACAGTTCCAAAAATGTAAAAGGTTATTTAAAAATAAAGCATTCATGAA
>NW_015505714.1:798532-852776 GCF_001515645.1 Sinocyclocheilus grahami | reverse complement strand
AAAAACAATCCGTGGCGACGGTTTTGCAATCCGTCCCCTCAGTTTATAAATCGTACTCACAAACTGTTCCCTCGGTTTAACAAATCGTGCCCACGGATTAATAAACTGTACTTTCAGCCGCGCTCAGATTTTGTAAACCGTACCTTCGATTTTTGAATCCGTACCCACAAATTCATAATCCGTGCCCACGCTTTCGCAATCCGTTCCCTCGGGTTTGTAAATGTAAACTCATGGATTTGTGGCCTCGCCCCCACCGGCAGATTCAACCACGGTGCGGGATGCATAGTATTGTGTTTATTAAACATTATTTTTCATAGTAGCCTATGAGACCATGATCCGCACTCACAAAATAGTCTTCTTTTTAGCGTTTATTTTATATTAATCCCCAATAGGATAAAACACAGCCGCCTGTGTTTTATAGCCTAAAATAAACGCTAAAAAGAAGAATAGAAAATTTCCAGAATTTTTAGAGAGAAGAAGGTAAAAAGCAATACAAAACCAATAATGTAACGGTTATGTTGTCATTCCTTTGCTCTCTAAACGAATGCAATGTTATAATAGGCCTAGTTATTTAATAATAACTTTAACAGTGAAGCATGCATCTAACTCTGGGGGGAAAAGCTTAGTATAATAAAATCACCTAAATACCTATGTGAATGATTAAATGAAATATGTTAAGAATGAATAGTACACAAACACAGTTCCAAAAATGTAAAAGGTTATTTAAAAATAAAGCATTCATGAAATGACAAATTTTATGATTTTACTGTCTTAAGTGCACTAATTTATTTAGCCTATAAATTAAAATAATAATAATAATAATAGCTATTATTATTATTATTATACATTTAGGTTACATATGCATTTAGAAGAAGGTTTTATCCAAAACGACTTACAAAAGAGGAACAAATGACTCCAAAGTCAGTCACAATGTCAGGTTTATTATACAATAATAATCAAGTCCTAAGATTATCACAAATTAAACAAGATTTTGATGCACATCTTTCTTATTAAATCGTTGTATTCAACCTCGTACCATTACAATTGATAGAGAATCACTTAAGACCATTTGCTGTAGGCCTATTCCACATAATAATATGCAATAAAACAATATACAATATGATTTGTTAACACGTAGGCTATACCTAGGAGCTTACTGTATGAATCCGTGAGTACAGTTTACAAACCCGAGGGAACGGATTGCGAAAGCGTGGGCACGGATTATGAATTTGTGGGTACGGATTCAAAAATCGAAGGTACAGTTTACAAAATCTGAGAGCACGGATTGGAAATTCGTGGGTACGGTTTATTAATCCGTGGGCACGATTTGTTAAACCGAGGGAACAGTTTAAGAATTTTAGAGTACGGTTTATAAACTGAGGGGACGGATTGCAAAACCGTCGCCACGGATTGTTTTTTTTCTCTCCTACAGGTGACTTCCCGGGCTCCGTAATAATGGATTATGAACATGGATTAAGTTAGTTTGAACTTTCATTCTGTCGGCACCCATTCACTACAGAGGATCCATTGGTGAACAAGTGATGTAATACTAAATTTCTCCAAATCTGTTCCGATGAAGAAACAATCTTGGATGACCTAAGGGTGAATAATTATTTTTTCAGCCAATTACCATTGTAATGATGGAACCAACTATTCATTTAATGATTAAAACTTTTTTTTTTATATTCTGAGGAAAATGTGAGTGGTATTTTCCTTTTCTGTTACTGTGTGGTTTCTAGGGTGTGATTGCTTTACCATCATTGATCATCCGTTCTGTGTGTCTCACACCGAGTCATGTGTTGTTGGTTGGCAGAATATGTTGAGGTATGACCTGTGTCACAATGGCCCACTTATTATTTGTTGGTACATCAGAGCTTACTGACTGTTGGTGGGGGCTTTCAACAAGCAATAAGAGGATGCTGGCACACACTGATCCTGGGGGACACAGTAGGATTGTGGGTCTGTTTTGAGACTGAGAGATTTCAGACCATCATTCATGTTGTGCTTTAAATTTTATACAAACTATTGCATGGATGGATTCTGTGGGAAATCAAATGACTTCTATGAAGATTTCATCAGTGCTTGGTCTCTGAGCTCATGAGAGGAAATTACTGCAGGATATTGTATCTCCACCTCAAATTACAACTTTAACTGATCATCAATAACACAAGAAAGCTCAGCTTGAAGAAAAAGATCCATTTCTAATAGAACATTTTCTTGAACTTTACTACTAAATAATATTGCTAATGGAGAGTCACAATGTTGATGACCCTCATAAAACCATTCATGTACTGTTCTATGGAAATGATGTGCTACTTTACGGTGCTTTTAATATGGTACCATGTCTAAAAAGCCCTACCATTACCATGGTACAATGTCAAAAACAAAACAAAACAAAAAGCAGAACAAAACACAAAACAAAACATGATAGTGCCCCCCAAATCTCAGGTAATTAACCCAAACCTTTCTTACTTGTGGTTACCGGTTCTGGAAGTAAGTGCGCCATACTTATTTTTTCTTCTTTTGTTTAGTGGCGATTTACATTTGCACTACATGCCACCACTTACTGGATGGTTGTGCAATAATTTTGTCATTTTATATTTTAATCTTTAAAATTTCATAAGTTTTCTTTATTACAGTGAACAAGACTTATATTGCATGTTTGATGCTTAATAAAAAAAAAGAATAAATAAACAGCGTGCTAATTAATAGTGTTTTCACTATATTTTGGATATAAATATCCATTGCAGAATTGATGTCATACGGCTCGTTCACTGAATCGCTGGCCGTCTCAGTGATCAGCCGTAAAACAGTGATTCTGTCCTAATTCCCTTACATATTAATGGTGGAGTTCCCTTTAAAATCTTAAATGATTCCCTTTGAGCTAAATTGACCTGTTTACCTTACACTGTGTTATATAGAAATAATCCTGTTGCTAATAAATAAATAAATAAAAATCAATAAAATAAAATGAAGTTTTGAATAAAATAAAACAATTGTTTATGTTATGATAATTCTCTGGAGCATGCTGTTGAGAAGTTAATATGGCTACTTACATACCCTGAACGTTACCTCCCTTTTGGAACTGAAAGTTGAGGCTATCCATTTACCTATCCATGAACATAACCCGCTTTCTGAAAAATGAACAAGATAGTGGACAGAGAATATATCACACATTATCAACATCACACTGCCCCTTGGTGGCTACATGGCATATATGGCCATTCATGCAAAGAAATAGATTTATAGTAAGATCTGCTTTCTCTGTATAGTGGTGCTTAGTAGCTACTTTTATGATAAATGTGCTTTTCTTGAAATGGCCACAGTTTGTTGGCCACTAAAACGGACATGACATTTGTCTTGTAGTCTACTGTATAAAAGTACAGCTCAATTGAAATGGCTGCCAGCCAGGCCTAAGTGCCAGTTTGTCAGAATGTTTCGTCATTGCTGGCAAAGGCAACTCCACTCACTCTGCAGTTTTATTTGTGACATTTTGTATATTCAACGCTTTACTTGAAGTAAATAATGTAATTCATTTGATTTCTCTGCATCAGTTTCTTTGTTTGCTAGGAGCAAATTCAGCTGATTTGAATGTTTAAGTGGCTCACTGAGATTGAGTGATAGTCAGACTGTAAACAACAGTCACAATCACGACTAGAAAGACATTATGTATTCATATTCATAGAAGTATACAAATAATAACAACAGCAATAAGAATATTTAATTCTCATAGTCTGTGCAATTCTTGAGTTACAGTAAATTTTAGTAACCTGCTTTACACTTATCACAGTGCTCACATTGGCGCTGTGACAAAAAAAAATTGTCAGTAAGAATCTGTCAGTCATAGAGCACTTAATGACTCATCACTAATATGAATGAATGAATTAATTAATTTATATAATATATTATAATGTCTATGATAATATAACTCAGTTGAACCAAATCTCTACACAAAACACTAAATGAAGCCACTAAAAGCATAATTTATGAGAAGAAAAATGCATTTTATGAATAAAATGTGTTGGATTTGTTGGATTGGTGGAAACAACAGGAATAATCCTAAATGGGGAAAACAGCTTAAACCAGCAAAGGCTTTAACCCTTAGTGGTTTAAGCTGTATTTTAGAGCAGGGCAAGGGCAAGAAATTTCAGTAGTTGGTTTTGAAATCAGGTCATCCTCATTAGCAAACAATCAATATAATTATGCATTATAATGTTCCTTGGTTTCTGGCCAAGATAGTAGTCTCCAATTTCAAACTCTCAAGCCTTTTGGATTGACAGTGGCACAACTATTATAGGTCTATAAAAATGCAGTTTGAGAGCAAATGTGCAGGTGTCTAATGCACATATTGATCAGAGGGCAGAGGAGGAATCGCTCACTGCTCGGCACACTATGACCCTGCAGTCAAACGCAGTTCCTCACTCATTCAAACTATCTATTGATCCTTCTGTGAACAGAGCACCACTACTTCCAGCTCACTCAAGTGTTGTGGAGGGTAGTTTGATTAATGCGATGGGGAATGTACTTAGGGAAATTCCCCCATTCTGACTATTTTTCATTGTGGCTGATGAGAAATTATTCCTGACCACAGATTTTACCGGGTTTACTCAGATTAATGATAAATGTTTTTCAGTTCCAATAATGCTGAACACTCTGCTGCAGATGGCTGTCAAGGGCAGAGATGTGGCATACATCAGACCCACAGGTTGTGTCAGCATTTTTCCCCCAAAGCTTTTTTCCATCACAGACAGTCAGAATTTTCATATATACTGTTCAGTGCTGCAAAGAAGGATTCCCCCACCCCCCTCTCTCTCTCTCTCTCTCTTTTTATTTATTTATTATTTTTTGTTCCGCAATATTCTGTGCATCATGTTACATTTCTGCTCAAAAAAGTTGGAGGCATTGGAAATCTGTTTTATTTATTTTTCTATTTAATTTTAATTTAGCAGACAATTTTATCCAAAGCGAATTACAGTGCATTCAGGCTATACATTTTTTACCAGTATGAAATTTAAATGTATTTAAATATAAAACAGAAAAATTATGATGTGAAATGAATTAGAAATATTTAAGATTCTGCACTATTTCTAGGTCACAAATCAATAAAAGTAAGTTTTTTGATTTGATAATGTGAATCTTTGTATAGACAGTCAGATGTTCTTCCACTGAAGATCAAGATGCTCTTTGGATCATCTCAAATCACACTGGAGAACTTGATCATCAGGTTTCATCGGTATAGAAAAAAGGAGACAAACAAAATACTAAGACATTCTAAAGTTCTAATTACTGTGCTGATACTATCATTTGAAATGAACAAAGATGTATTTAAAATAGAAAAATCCTAAACAGAAATAATTTAATTTGTGGTAAGCTGTATGTGGTATGAACGACGTGCATGCATTGTGTTTGATATTCACATCAGGTCTTCTTTGGTTTTTATTCCTTTATCTTGAAGTAAAGTCATGGAAATAAACTGTCTTCTTTCAGCTATCTCTCATGGTGCACCAACATAATTCACAGCTGGGCATCAACATCCAGAGGCAAACAGACTGCTTAAAGGGTTAGTTCACCCAAAAATGAAAATTAGCCCATAAATTACTCACCCTCAAGTGGTCCTAGGTGTATATGACTTTCTTCTTTCAGACGAATCCAGTCAGATTTAATGTAGCTTGTGCTCACTGTTGTACACTGGAAGCAGTTCCGAGGGAATGACGTAGAAGGTCAGCTTTGCGCATGTTCCGCTCAGAAGTGACGCACGTGGAAGCGCAGGGGAGAGATCAAAACTAAAGTAAGGAAACTTTGCTTCCTTTGCTCCTGTTAACATAAAGAAGAATGTCGGAGGAATTCGATGTAAGTCGAGAGGAGGCTGGGTTTTCTTTGCTAAAGTAAGGAAACTTTGCTTCCTTTGCTCCTGTTAACAAACGTTGGTTTTCACGAGACTCACCGGTGCATGCGCAGCGCTGACCCCATACCTCATCCGCCCAAACTGCTTCTGTGTACAACAGTGAACGCAAGCTACATTAAAGTGATTATTATGTTTTGAATATGGATATTTTTCTTACAAAAACACATCAATTCGCTACAGAAGGCCTTTGTTCACCCCCCGGAGCTGTGTGAGACACTTTTTTTTTATGGATGGGCGCATTTTATTTAACTGCTTTTGGACGGATGCATGCAACACCCGCTGAGTGCCATGAAACAGCTTGAAAGATCAAAGACAATTTTTAATATAACTCCGACTGGATTCGTCTGAAAGAAGAAAGTCATATACACCTAGGATGACTTGAGGATGAGTAATTTATGGGCTAATTTTCATTTTTTGGGTGAACTAACCCTTTAACCATAGCCATTATCTAGAGTCACTGCTTCCTTTTGAATTTGAATGCAGTTTATTGTATTATTTAGATGAATGATTCAGTGGTTGAACAAACATTAGGATTGGCTTTAAGGGTGGATGAATAGGAAAATAACGACCTAATTGGTTATTAGATCTAATGACTGGAGATTTGCATTAAGAGGTTTGCTGAACTGGAGTTTTGTTTTCATGAGCATGTTTGATTACCGTACTAAATGTCTCAGCACTGATCTAATGACATTACAGAGGCTTCCCTCAGAGGCTGATAGATTATGATGGGCACTGAGAGTAACACTGCAGAGGTGTTTAATGGGGATTCCCTGCCAGTGAGCTGATGCAAGTGAAGTGATAGTATATAGAACTGTCGTTTGCCGCTGCTAACATGCCCACACCAACACTTTTCTTACTTGTATCATGTATTTCAGTTTGGAGATGAGTGTGTGCATGTAGATACCTAGACAAATACTGCGAGAAAGGGATAGTTCACCCAAAAATCAGTTATGCACATGTTGTTCCAATCCTCTTTGATTTTCTTTCTTCTGTGGAACATAAAAGGAGATGTTTTGAAGAATGTTGGAAACCAAACAGTTTCAGATCCCACTGACTTCCATTATTATTATTACTATACAATGAAAGTGAATAAAAGTGGCTTCCAAAAATGACAAACGTACTATACAACTTTGATATGTCTGCGATTTGGTCTTCTGAAGTCATTCAGTACCTTTATGTGAGGAACACAAAGATATATTTTTAAGTCATTATACCTACACCAATAATCTCATCTGCTTGAGATCTTATTCTTCTTCGCATACATTACAGTATATTCTAATAATGTGTCATTGGTACATTAATAACAATGCGTCAAATTTGATATGCATAAGATTTGTGAGCTACGTCAACTTGAATTTTTCTCACACAAAGCAATCGTATACTAATGTAGCATCACATTCACTCTGTTTATTGCTGACACTGGATCGTGCATCTGCATAGGGACACTGAGGTTTCTGCAGAGCAGAACGTGAGCTGAATTGAATCATTATGTGGTTGATTTCCCCTAAACCCAACACTTCATTTAGTCAGAATATTGACATTTCCCCTGGCATCGATGTTTGTCTTTGTCAACGTAATGAGATCTAAAGTATCGCTTATTAGAATTGCTTCATTCAGAACATGTTTACTGTGGTTTGGCACAACAGACTGTTATTGTCCATTTATTTGTTGCATGTTGTGCACAGAATGTTACTTTACAATTGTTACAGTATCATTTGCATATATATATTTTCTTGAATTTGAGTATTTTCAGTATTTTGGTTAATTTTCAATACAAATGCTTATTTATTAATTTAAAAAGCTTATAAATGTTCATGTTGCTTCTGTTTGTAAAGAATGATGCCATATTTTATATTAAACCACATACCTTTCTCAATTTGTCAGATGGTGATTTGGTAGATATTATGCTATGCTTCATGTCTCAGAATACTATAATATAGTAGTTCCTGATTCACTGCAGATAGAGCAGGGCGCTGTGCAGATTTTCCACTGAACAAACAGGGACATCTAGTGCTCTCTTTTGGAAACTACTATATTGAACTGAGTCGAATGCCAGGATGTCACTTAGACACTCTTCATGTATTAACATTGTGGAATATCACATTCACACACATTCAGTGTTATAATATGCTCTGTAGTTGTTCTTTCTGTTGAGTCTTGTTATTTGCTTAGGGTATATAATGAGGCTCTGTCATGTTGATTATTACTCATTAGTGTATTTGTTTGTTTATGGTTGTGCTCACTGTATTCGGTATTACACTCATGTAATTTTAGTGCTTGAGCCAATAAGAGCTGACAGTTAAGGTCACGTGACCCAAGTCTATTTCAGACCCATTTATAAACACTGTAGACAACTACTCCATGAGAAAGAAAAAGCCCTTCAGCAAGAGAAAGAGACAGGGATAATGAATATGTGCATATGAGCTACAGTATGTGTTTGTTGTTGTCAAAAATAATCATTTCTTGCATAATCTCAGTCTGAGACTGTTTAATAGCTAGATGATGTACATTTTAAGTAGATACTAGAAGGGCTGTGTAGAATTTGGAATTGAGTAGAAAATGCAAATTCTATTCCAATTAATTTCCTCAGTAAAGTTTTGTCTTTGTTTTGCACTATCTTTAAAGGGTTTCCAAAATGCTGTTTATTATAAACTAAGCTGGTCATATAACACCATGTTCTAGTTTTATAGAAGAAAAAACACGTTATTTGCTACTGTTTATTTTTGAAAAACAGTCAAAAAATGTTTGTGTTTATTGATGTATTCACAGGGACCAGTGACCCATATGTGAAGTTTAAGATCGCAGGGAAAGAGGTTTTCCGCAGCAAAACAATCCACAAAAACCTGAACCCAGTATGGGATGAGAAAGTCAGTCTGCTGGTGGAAAGTTTGAGAGAGCCGCTCTATGTGAAGGTACATGATAAATCTACTGTATGCTGGCTTTACAGTCACAGTAACTCCTGCTTCTGCTCTTTGGTGTGTGAAGTGACATGCCTTACTTCCGGGTGTTTTCTTTCTTCTGCAGGTCTTTGACTATGACTTTGGGCTGCAGGATGATTTTATGGGCTCTGCATATCTCCATTTAGAGTCCCTGGAGCACCAAAGGTCCTCTGATGCTTTGTGACACACTGACGCATCTGAAACACAATCTCAAGTGTCACAATATTAATTAATTTACACTGCTGCCCTCTAGTGTTTATAAATATGTACAAACACATGACTGCTGTTGTTAGAAATGTAGAACACATAATGATTGATCGTGGCAGGATTTTGGTTGTTCATACTGTAGGTTCTCTCTCCCTTTTAGGACCTTGGATGTGACCCTTGACCTCAAAGATCCCCACTATCCCAACCATGACCTGGGTTCACTGGAACTGGCAGTCACACTTATTCCAAAAGAGGGAGACTTCAGGGCAGCAGTGAGTTTTCTTTGATTTACACAAAAAAATGTAAAGGTTTGTTTGTTTTAAAGATTTTTTTTCATACCTTTCTCAATTTGTCAGATGGTGATTTGGTAGATATTATGCTATGCTTCATGTCTCAGAATACTATAATATAGTAGTTCCTGATTCACTGCAGATAGAGCAGGGCGCTGTGCAGATTTTCCACTGAACAAACAGGGACATCTAGTGCTCTCTTTTGGAAACTACTATATTGAACTGAGTCGAATGCCAGGATGTCACTTAGACACTCTTCATGTATTAACATTGTGGAATATCACATTCACACACATTCAGTGTTATAATATGCTCTGTAGTTGTTCTTTCTGTTGAGTCTTGTTATTTGCTTAGGGTATATAATGAGGCTCTGTCATGTTGATTATTACTCATTAGTGTATTTGTTTATGGTTGTACTCACTGTATTCAGACTGCCTTTGGCTTCACACAGCACACTCATCCTCTCTCACTTTAGTGCTTGAGCCAATAAGGGCTGACAGTTAAGGTCACATGACCCAAGTCTCTTTGCCTCCACTTTTTCAGACCAATTTATACACACCATAGACAACTACTCCACAAGAAGGAAAAAGCCCTACAGCGAGAGAAAGAGGCTAGATAATGAATATGTGCATATGAGCAACAGTATATGTTTTTCAAAAATAACCTTTTTTTGCATCATCTCAGTCTGATAAGACTGATAACTAGATGATGTAGGATTTTAAGTAGTTAACAGAAGGGCTGTGTAGAATTTGGAATTGAGTGAAGAATGCAAATTCCAACTCATTTTCTCAGTGAAGTTTTATCTTTTTTGAAGTATTTTTAAAGGGTATCAAAATCACTGTTTATTATAAACTAAGCTGGTCTAATTTTGTAGAAGAAAAAACTTTATTTACCCAAGTTTCTCTTGAAAAATGTATTAATGTATTGTGTATTTTTTGTTGCATTTACAGGGACCAGTGACCCATATGTGAAGTTTAAAATCGCAGGGTTTCCGCAGCATTGATGTATTCACAGGGACCAGTGACCCATATGTGAAGTTTAAGATCGCAGGGAAAGAGGTTTTCCGCAGCAAAACAATCCACAAAAACCTGAACCCAGTATGGGATGAGAAAGTCAGTCTGCTGGTGGAAAGTTTGAGAGAGCCGCTCTATGTGAAGGTACATGATAAATCTACTGTATGCTGGCTTTACAGTCACAGTAACTCCTGCTTCTGCTCTTTGGTGTGTGAAGTGACATGCCTTACTTCCGGGTGTTTTCTTTCTTCTGCAGGTCTTTGACTATGACTTTGGGCTGCAGGATGATTTTATGGGCTCTGCATATCTCCATTTAGAGTCCCTGGAGCACCAAAGGTCCTCTGATGCTTTGTGACACACTGAGTAAGAAATGTAGAACCCAATGGCAGGATTTTGGTTGTTCATGCTGTAGGTTCTCCCTCCCCTTTAGGACCTTGGATGTGACCCTTGACCTCAAAGATCCCCACTATCCCAACCATGACCTGGGTTCACTGGAACTGGCAGTCACACTTATTCCAAAAGAGGGAGACTTCAGGGAAGCAGTGAGTTTTCTTTGATTTACACAAAAAAATGTAAAGGTTTGTTTGTTTTAAAGATTTTTTTTCAGCAAGCACACATTCAATTCTAATAATATTTGACAATTTTACTGTTTTTTATTTGTATTTTATTTTATTTATTGATTTAAAATCTTTCCAACTCAAACTTTTGAACAGTATAGGGTTTCATATAATACATGACTGCTGTTGTTAGAAATGTAGAACACATAATGATTGATCGTGGCAGGATTTTGGTTGTTCATACTGTAGGTTCTCTCTCCCTTTTAGGACCTTGGATGTGACCCTTGACCTCAAAGATCCCCACTATCCCAACCATGACCTGGGTTCACTGGAACTGGCAGTCACACTTATTCCAAAAGAGGGAGACTTCAGGGCAGCAGTGAGTTTTCTTTGATTTACACAAAAAAATGTAAAGGTTTGTTTGTTTTAAAGATTTTTTTTCAGCAAGCACACATGTTTTTTATTTGTATTTTATTTTATTTATTGATTTAAAATCTTTCCAACTCAAACTTTTGAACAGTATAGGGTTTCATATGGTTTCATATATTATGTCACCCATCTTATTGCAGTACAGAAGACTACAAATGTGTTCTCTGGTCTGGATGAGCCAGTGTCTGACCTGGAAAGGATTTCTATTGCATACATCTGAGAGAAATCGATTGTCTAGACTCTAGAGAATACGCTCAGTGTTGGCAGGTAGAATTTCAATGAGAGGAAAATGAGTATAGTTATCCATTAGCCAGCTAGTGCCCTAGCAAATGCACCATTAACATTGTTAATGCTCGGGCTTGCATACTGCTTACTTCATACAGTACCATATGCTACTATATACTTCTTTTATAAACTTTAGAAATTAAATTTTTGAAGCCGGATGAAAATGCAGTGCTAAATGTTAAATCGCGCAATAATATGCTACTTTGTTATCACATGACTTAATGTTGCATGTTTAGTAAGTAAGTGGAGTCTAGTTTTTAATCACAAATAAATATGGGTATTTTGTTTTCAAATCTAATTTTGTGTAAAAAATAAAATCTCTTCTTTTATTAACATGTATATAATAATATATATTTTGACAGCATATAGTTAGTGGAGAAAGGGATGCTAAAAATATAAAACATTATTTCTGGTTCCTTTACTACACCAGAAATGGAATGTCAAGTTGAAGCACATTGCACATATTAAACATGCTACAGTATACTGCAGAAATAGTGGAGTGTTATGTGTTATGCTATTCATAATATAGACTTTTTTTTTTTTTATTAAAAAATGGATCAACAACAATTACTTACTCTATAATGCAGTGACTTAACAAAGCTTTGAATGACAACATTTTCTTTGTTTTTGTGTGATTTAGTGGTTTTATTAGCTTTTAATGGCTCCTCCCCAACCATAGCTTCCCCGGGCTGCCTCCTTTTGACCCCTTGACTCTTCTGAACTGTATTCAGACAGGATGTCAGGTTCATCTCTGACACCCTGTTAGAGAGACCAAGGGGTGGCTTTATAACGCTTTATAATGTCTCATTCACAGACCATGCTTATGAGAAGGAGCTGGAAACGATCCAGTAAGGTAATAACAGCATGTCCCACCTGTACTGATCCTCCGCCTTCTGCAGTTCTCTGCTCAGACTGAAGGGGGCCGTGATCCCCAGTCCTTTTTTTTATTAAAATTTTTTTTTACCCTCACTTTTTTTGTTTCAGTTGTAAAATCGGCTTTTGCTGACTTTATTTTCTATGTGCTGCAATATACATGGTAAGAAACGCTGCCATCTAGTGTACAGATAAGAAAGTGCACCATTGTCAAGTGCAGGACCCCAAGTTGTTTTGCCTTAAAGGCTGAAATTTGCCATAAAAATCTGTTCCAGATACAAATTCAGGGCCACCGGAGTTTCATTTGTGTATTGCAGCAACTGACAGAGAAAATAAAGCATACTTTGTTTTTGTCATCTTCTTATTGCATCGACTGCACGGTGCATGTTCTGCAGTGTTCCCTGAGGAAATTTCGCACTTTATTGCTTTATAGACAAACAGGATGTGATCAGAGCAACCACTTTTATAACCTGGTAATTTTGCATATGTAATGCTATGAGTATACAAAGTTCTTTTCTTACCATGAAAATTGTGCATATTTTGCCCGATTTAATGCCTCATTTGAAGCATGATTATTTTATTTTATTTTATTTTATTTCTTGGTATTGTAGATTTTTGTGGTGGGTCTGTGCACAATAACTTTTTTTTTTTTAATTGTATTTGTTGCTGTTTATTTCAATGCTTTATCCATCCATCCAAGTGACAATGTTTCTGAATTTGATATTTTTGTATAACATATTTATTAAATATTAGAGTTATTATCATTAACTAAAACAAACACCATTAAACACATTTTTGTTAATTGAAATAAAGCTTAAATAAAATAAAATATGAACAGTAGATCAAAAACTTGGTAACTAAAATAAATTTAAGCTGAAGCACTTAAATCACTTCCTGTAAATAAATAAAATAAAACCAAAACATAAATTACTTTTATCTTAAATAAACATAAATTTAAACAACAAAGTCATATAAAAAAAACAATGAAATGAGAAAAGCAAAACAAAATATTACATTAAAATGAAACTGAAAATATAAAAATAATTCAAACATTTTTTAAATAATAATAAATTATATATAAGTAATACTAAAACAACACTAAAATATTTGAGTAGTAAATATTTCAAAGAATTCTCAAGAGAGCAGGTACTCTAATGGTGGTGGTGGTTTTTTGTTTGCGTAATTTTTTTAAATGTTAAGCTGTTCCTCATCAATCTCACTATTAATCTTTAAGTTGACGTTCTATTATAGGTTTTTATTTATTTTATAGTTTGTATTTTCTTCTTCCTTGTGTTGTGAATGGATTGTTTTGTATGAAAGTGGCATGTTGGCCCGGGATGGGAATAATGTACTCTCTTTGTCTCTGGTTCATGCATGCATGTGTACGGCAGACCTTTCTGTTGTCTGCTAAGTGTAAGTTTCAGTGATAATTTGTGGTCTTCAAGTGATCTCAGTTTAACACTAACACACAACCTAGTTGCATTGATTTGTGCTACTCAAGAGAACAAACTGCACAGCTCTCAGCTGCATGTTCCCAGCAGTGGTCAAGTATCTCCTGTTTTGCTTTGGCTAATGTTGGAGCCCAACTTTCAGAGAGGCCCAAAAACATGAAAGTGGCTCTCCAGCATGTGGATAAGGACGTCCTGCTGAAAGGCTTACCCCACCCAAGCCTTTGAAGCTCCAAAGTGGGCCATGTTGGCTGCGTCTCGGGAATTTAACAGTGCTACGATAACTACTTTTACACAGCTCGCGGTGCACACTTGGGTGTTTCTTCTATTTATACTCCCTATATATCTTTCATTTCCAAAATACTGTAAATGATGAGCTCTGTAGATGCAAATCAAGCGGGATTTGTAATTGATACATCTCTTAAATTAAGACTTCTGCTAGGATATATGAATATAAAAAAACTTCACCCTTAAGTGCATGTAAGAACAAAATTAATGCTAACACAGCTGTTAGTACTTGCACCCAGTTCTACTTTTTGAATCTACTTCATGGTTTTATGCTTTTTTCTGTTTTAACCATCATTTCACTGAGGAAATGCAGCCTTTTTAGACACAGTTAGTCAACATCAAAACAAAACGAGCTGCTTGTTTTTGGTCGGCATCATGGGCAAAGATCACATTAGAGCTCTGAATGCTCATGTTAACCCTCACACAAAAAGAGTAAGCTTACAGTTGTTGTGTACAGTCAGAGTATCACACTAATATCTGGAGAGAATGTCATTAGCTGCCTGCTTTTAACATCAAAGCTGTGTTTTTTCAGAACAGGTTTGCTCTGAGTTTAATAAAATGAATTTTAAGAAAAAAAGAAACACATTAATAAGTACTCCAAATTAAGCAAAGAGATATATGTTAAAATAGTTTGTTTGGCAAATGTCTTGCTCAGTTGAAGTTAACAGACCTCAGTTTCCAGATACTAAAAGACTGTATATGTTTGTAAGCTTTGGAGTCCTTGGGTGATCAAAAACTGCCCAGTTTATAATTCAAACTATACTGTATATTATTTATTACATAATACATATATATATATTACTAATTATACAGTAAGATCTCTCATTACTTGTAATTCATAAATGAATAATCATAAAATGTATATAATTTTAGTACTTGTTGTACTACATTTATTCTTGAAAAAAATTCAACAATAGCTTCATTTTCTATCCTGCAATTTTTTATTTTTACTTTACTTTTTTAGTGTCGTGAAATGACCTTAAACATTTATTTTCATGAGATTCGCCCTATTAGATAATGTAGACTGGATCTTAGAATAGGTTTAGTAGTTTTTTGCTGTTTATTTTATACATTGCTGTTCAAAAGTTTAGGGTCAGTTAGATTTTATTCAGCAAGGATGAATTCAATTGATCAAACGTGACAGTAAAGACATATGTAATGTTACAAAAGATTTCTATTTCAAATAAATGCTGTTCTATTGTACTTTCTATTCTCAGAACCACTGTTCTTTATACTTTATCATCCATAAAGAATCCTGAAAAAATATATATCACGTTTCCACAAAAACATTAATCAGCACAACATTGATAATAATGTTTCTCGAGTGGCAAATCAGCATATTAGAATGATTTCTGAAAGATCATATGACACTGGAGTAATGATGCTAAAAATTCAGCTTTGCTGTCACAGGAATAAATTACATTTTACTATATGTTAAAAGTAAAATAATAATAATAAAAAAAACATTTACCGTATTTTCAATTGTAGTAATATTTCACACTATTTACTGTTTTTACTGTGTTTTTTTACTGATGTCTTTCAGAAACGTTTAAAAATCTTGCCGACCCCAAAATTGTGCAAATGCGTGTATATTCACGTTTTACTCATGGAAAGTTTGTCTTTGCAGTGCCATGCATTCTCTGTGTGTGTGTTGTCCTATCACGTCCCCGAAATATGTGTCTTCCATGTTGCTGCAATTTGTTGCCGCACTATTTTTGCATCACATTTTTGACCACAAACACCTTGTCTGCCATTCAGCTTTAATTTCACTGACTTTCTCTTCACATTGGATTGTATCTTGCCTGACGTGAGTGTGTGTATGGGGGGGTGGGGGGTGTTTGTGTCACATTGCAGCATCAGAGTCTGAGGTTATCAGACGTTCACAGGAAGGCTCAGCTGTGGAGAGGCATCGTTAGCATTAGTCTCATCGAGGCCCATGACCTCCAGCCTATGGACGCCAATGGCTTAAGTGACCCTTATGTCAAATTCAGAATGGGACATCAAAAGTACAAAAGTAAGGTAGGGTCCACATGAGCTGTAATCAAGTTACTTGTTCATTTGGGACTTTTTCTTTCATGTAAGGCAAATTCTGATCAAGTGTGTTTCTTCTGTGCAGACGATACCAAAAACACTAAACCCCCAGTGGAGAGAGCAGTTTGACTTCCACTTGTATGATGAACAGGGCGGTTTCATTGACATCACCATCTGGGATAAAGATGCAGGGAAGAAAGATGACTTTATGGGCAGGTTGGTCACGTACTTGACTTTTATTGTGTATGTATGTGGAGTTTTGTTATTCTCACACTCTCATGGGTCCGAGGTGATTAATTATGGCTCATAATTACTGTAGCTTTTTGGCAACATGAGAATTAGATATTCACTGCGGTAATTGGATAACATTGTGCAGTTCAGAGTTTTCCAACCTGTCTTAAGTGTCACCATGCCTACTTATTTATTATTATGCTTATATGCTTATTGCTATTATTATGCTTCATAACATCGGTTTTCATCAGACTTCAAAAGGGTTACAAGATGATTTAAAATAAGAGAACACAAGCTTTAAAATAAACTAAAACACAAAGTCAAGTCAAGTTTATTTGTACAGCGCTTTTCACGATACAAATCATTGCAAAGCAACTTTACAGCAAATTAAGTTTCTACAATATTTAGTGGTAGCTTATCAGTGGTGACTGTCAATGAATGTACATATGGCAGAAATGTACGGAAAAATCAATTAAAGACGTAATAAAACAGACGATGAACACTATTAACAGCAATTATTATATGATGCAATCAAACTTATAGCAAAATGTGGTAGTTCTGTAACAATCAAGATGTAAACTGACATCATATATCTTATTTTAGTTTGTCCCCTCTACATCTCCCATGGTCTTGGAAAACCTGGATATATGAGGGAATTTTAAAAGTGTGATTTCATTCAAAATAAATACATCATTTTTACAATAAATATATACATTTTACTTGTAATGTTAAGCTCTAAAATATTTTAATGAGAGAATTTACCATTTGTGATTTAAAAATAAGTTTAAAAATGCCTTAATTTGTGATTAAGTTTCAATCAACTGCAATTTCATTCAAGTGGAAATTCATATAAATTCATTATATAACTTAATATTCTGTTATAGAGCTTTATATTCAGTTCTTGAATCTTAATTTAAATTTCATATAATTTAATATAATTTTTTAAGTATCTTAGTCTACATGGGGGTCCTTCTAATTGGGGGCCGTGGAGTCAAAAAAGGTGAGAACCACTACCTAATAGATTTATAGAGTAAAAACTGTTACTACAGTCCATGTCGAACAGAATGCAACTCCTCTCTGAAAGAAAAAATTATTGTTTTTCCTTTCTAAAAAGTAACCATTCCATTGGTATTCAGAAGTGCTTGTGATCTAAATGACAATATACAAGAGATGGAGAGTGTGCAATAATATTTGTATGGTAATCGCTAAAATCACTCCTAGTGATGAAATGGTATGTAGACTGATGCATTAATAAAAACCAAATTCTTTGTTTAGTGTTTTTAGGTTTTAATTGTAAAAGTGTATACTGTATACTGTATACTGTCTGTTTCATAGCCAATCATTAATGCAAAATAAACCCTGACAATGTGTTAAGGACCTCAGTGCAAAGCTCCTTTCCAAATAAATAAATAGACACAATGTATATGTATTTTTATTATGTAAGTGGAAAGAGACTGCACAGTGATGTTAGATACAATTTACCTGTATTTTGTTATTGACCAAATACTTATTTTCCACCATAATTTGCAAATAAATTCTTTAAAAATCCTACAATGTGATTTTCTGGATTTTTTTTCTCATTTTGTCTCTCATAGTTGAGGTATACCTATGATGAAAATTACAGGCCTCTCTCATCTTTTTAAGTGGGAGAACTTGCACAATTGGTGGCTGACTAAATACTTTTTTTCCCCACTGTATATATATATATATATATAAATACATAAATAAAAGTTTGACTGGTAAATGCTGCAATTGACCAATCAGAACCATAATTCTACAGAACTGTATAATAGGCCTACTATTAAATAACAGGTTTACTGTATGGTATGTTGCAGCTAAAGTAATTCATGCTTCAAACTGTCCTCTCATAGACAGTTCCTGTGTGTAAGTGAGAGAGGGAGAATGAGGGAAAGAGTTTGAGAATTGCAGCCTTTGACAAAACCCCATGAGGAGTGATTGACTGTAGAGTTAATGGCTGTGCGATGTGGGAACGAGGCAGCCAAGTTTACTTAGTTTCCTGTCCGTCCCCTACACCAGTCCTCCTGTTCATAGAGGTGGCATGTCAGGATCAGTCGGGTGGCATTCTTGTAATTGGCTATTTCTCTCCACTAAACGCTAATCTACTTGAGTCCTCCTCTGACCATGAGTTGTCCAGCGCTATCCAGCACTGATGTTCACATTAGTTACTCCATTCAGGATCAATTGAAGCTTTCCGTACCTGCATGATGTTCCTGTAGAGAAGAACACATTGTCACAGTGGGAACATGCAGTGGAATATTTATAGAGTATTTGCTGGGAACAAACTATATTCTAGTGCAATTATTCAGCCGTTTACTCTCTTGTGGTTTCTTTGTGCCTCATGCACTTTTTCTCTCTCGGTTTTCTTCTTTGTTGTTGGGGGAAGTTGAAAAAAAGTGATAAGTTACTTCTGACTTTTTAAAGATATTTGAATGTAACAGGATTGCTTTACCTATTATTAAGAGTAATCACATTAAAAGCGGTCTCATTTACAGTTCCAACATAATCTCATACTGATATAAACTGCTTGAATTATTATTGTTACTATATTATTATCTCATATAAATATTTTTTTTATTAATAGTAGTAGTAGTATACTGAAAAAATATATACATACACATAAATTAATATATAAATACATAAATAAATAATCTTATTGACCCCAATCTTTTGAACAGTATTGTACCTTTTCTTTTCTTTTCCTCTTAAATCATAATAAATAGTTAACATTCCAGTTTTGACTTGGAAATGAGCAAGTCATCACCTCTCACAATCAATACATAATGCAGCTGTTTTATCAAAGCAGCAAAAATCCATCAAAAATATTTAAACAAACTAATTTTATAATTGATAATTAATATTTTGGAGCAAAGCTATGTTGTGACAACCAGTTGCTTCCTCGACCAAAAACACCTGTTATGTCCACTACACATTTTAAACTTCACATTTACAGTGTTTGTGTTTATTGTACTGACATTTTTATCACAACCAAGTTTTTTTTATTATTATTAGTATACTTGTATAGATGAGTGTCAGTGAGGAGCTTAAGATCAAATAAGAGACGTGTGATTTCCAATCAAAGTGTAATTTTGTCAAATTATGCAAAAAGTTTAAAAATAACTTGTAAATGTGTATTTAAGATACATAAAATGCTAGCAATAGAATTAGCCTCAGCATAGAAGAGGAGACGGACAGTTTTATAAGATAAATGTATTTTCCATTAATGTTATTTCCATCATCAAAATGAAGGTTTTGAATTGTGGTGGAAATTACATTTGTTTAAGTGAAAAAGGGTCAGAAGTGCCCGCAGTTAAAGATACAGCCATTCAATGAACATTTTGTTTAGGTTTCTTTCTTTCTTTTCTGCTGTCTTTCTCTTGTCATGCATTTGAAATCCTGTAAGACAGCATGTGTTTGTGTAATGATGTTGATGATGATGATGGTGTTGTGTGTGTGTCAGGTGCCAGGTGGACCTCTCTCTTCTCTCAAAGGAGTGCACACACAGACTGGACCTGCCTCTGGAGGAGGGTGAGGGCTCACTGGTGCTGCTGGTCACGCTCACAGCCTCTGCTGCTGTCTCCATTTCTGACCTGTCCGTCAACATATTGGACGACCTCCACGAGAGGAAGGAGATTCTCCACAGATACGTAAGGACAAAGCTCTTATATTCAAAACACTTTGAGTGTGCCTACAGCCAACAAGAAATATGACTAGACAAACATGCTACATAGCATCTTAATGAAAATGTAAAAATGCATAACAGACTCTTGTTTTGTTGTTGAGAAAAACCAGTGGCCAGATTCAGGAAACATTCTTGAAATTCTTCTTAAACTGCTTTATTCTTATTTTCTATGTTAAGAATTAAGTTATGGACATGTTGTATTCTTTTGTATTTCCAAAAACATTTCATAAGAATGTTCTAACTTTTGTCCTCTTAAGCTTGTTCTAAAGTAAATGTTGAGAAGAGTTTGAATTCCTAAAAAGAATGTTCTTATAAATTTGTGTAAATAACCCCCCAAACAGTTGGTCATGATTACGTGTATGAAGTGACTTTTTTACAAAAATCAAATGTGTCCTTGTTTTTAATTTTATAATTACAAAATTTTGGTAGCATTCAGCACGTGAGAGTGCCCATAAAAAGGACTTCAGAAAGACAGACTTTGAAGTGTTTTCCATTGAGCTGTTTACTAAGTCTTCGACAAGAACCGCCATACAATCAGATAACAAAAATAGGATGTTCTTATGAAAATATTTGAGAATTTCTTAAGAATGTTCAAGAATTGCAATTAGGAACGCCCTTACAAACTTCTTAGAGTTTATCTTTAGAAACTTAACTTCTTTGTTGAGGAAGATTTTCATGAATGTGATCTATAGTTGTCTCGTCTTATTCTAAGTGTAGATGTTTTTGGTAAATTGTAACCATTTTTAAGATAAGTTTGGCTGTTTTTCGATAAATGTCACTATAGAGTCACATCTCTTGGCCTAAACTTTGTGTTAGTATGTCATCAGATGTAGTGCTCTGATAAAGTAGTGTATTGAAGTGTTCTCTCTCAGTGTATATGTGCCTCATATGCATAGACGGGGCTGAATTGCGTCTCAGTTGGCGCCGGGTTCTCAGACCTGGCAGAACCTCAGTGATATGACCTCCTTTTGAAAAGCGCTCAACCTCTGGGGGCCAGAGATTGGTTCAGGCCTGTAGAGAGAAGGATCGGGCCTCCCCGCTCTCTGAGGAAAGGGAGAGAGGAGCTGATTGGGATAGAGAGCTGTGAAGGAGAGCAGTAGTGGGGGGCTGTGACAGGCTCTTTTCAGGCAGGGTGTGCTCTTGAAAGGCCCGGGCTGAAAGGAGCCCAGTGTCCCTATGCGGAGGCCCTTGGCCCATCATGGCCCCGAGGCCCTCCAGTCCTCACTCTAGCACAATGCTCCCAGCCTCTCGCTTTGTCTTTAGCCTGTTAACCCTTCGTTCGCTGCTATTTGCGGCTCTCTGCCACCTCTTTACATGCCAATAGAAAGGGACAGAGCTGAAACAAAAGGGCCACTTTTTGTTCACACTCGATACAGCTGCTCTCGGGGGTAATGCGACTGAAGAAGCTCCTGAATCGTGACTGTTTTAAGAGGCCCAACGTGTTTAGGTTTGTTTCAGCGCGTTTCGCTAACCTGGTTCTTGGCAAAACAGGTTTGTGCGCAATACTTTGCTCTAATTGAAGTGGGAAGTCATGCTGGGAGATGTGTTTGATCTTCGGTTAAGTACTGGTGGAAAACACTCCACAGGCCAAACGGCGGACAGGTGACCTACATAACCGTGCGAATAACGGGTTAGCAGCGTCGTGCTCTTCGATGCCATCTTGTCACCCCACGTCCACTAGGGGGAGCTGTTGGACCAGAATTGTAAAGCGTAATATGCGTCTCCTGACAAGAAAGGGGGGAAAGATGGGGTACTGGTCGCTGAGATGGGAGGGGCTGGTGTGCAAAATGAAAAGAAAAGCTATTTCACCTTGCCCAACACCAGTCTTTTTTTTTCTTTTCTGGTGGTAAAGGATAGATGTTTCGCTCCCTCGTTCCCCACCCGCTCCCCCACCTTGTACTCTGCATCCAGGCATTCATTAGCACCCTAGCCTGCAGTCCGATAGGGACAGATATGCTCAAGAAAAGATGGGGGGGGGGGGGGGATGGGACAGTGGATAAAAAAAGGACATTCATTTGTCCATACTATTAGCATATTCCCGGTTCCCTTCTTGACACCCATTCACAGAAGTGAATTTAATAAAGATGTACCTTATCAAGCGTGGCAGATAACAGAAAATGCCGGTGTTAGCGCCGCACAATACGCCTTAAACAGATTAGCTCGGGCAAAGTGGTAGTCCACCCACATTCAAGATAGACAGGGCCACTGCGAGAGTATGGGCTTCCAACGTTTTCCTCCTCTCTATCAGTGTATGATCAGCTGTCTGAGGATAACACGAGTTGCGGCGCAAAACGCCCATAACTAGTTATCAACGCTTGGTGTTAAAGTGCCAGGAGACTGCCGACGTCCTCCAAACAAATAAAGTGTTTAAGAGCGGGAGGTTGGGGGTAGAGACTGGGTGCTGGAGGTATAGAGATGCTGTGAAACTGCAGATGCTCCCAACTTAAACTGCGGCTGTCCTCACTTGCCGTGGATGGGGGTTGAGAGGGTGGGGGGGGTTTGCACAGAATGCAATTAAGTATTTTAATGCAGCATTGCACCAGCCTCAGATACATCATTAAAGTGGAGGAGGCATATCAGATGACTTTCAGCGCTTTGCGTATAGGGTGTGTGGGCCTGGGAGCCTTGTTAAGGTGTGTTAATGGCAGAGAATGAAGAATTGTCGTCTACCTGTCATTCAGCACGTCATGTCACATCTCCAACTCTTTAATTTACTTCACAAGCGTTACAACATGACATAGGTAAAAACTCATGTAAGTTTTTATTTTTAAGTAAACAAATCTGCCTAAAGTTGAGTTAGCTTTATCTTTCTGTGTGCGCACAATAAATGTATAAGACTGATAAAAGCTGGTAAGACTTTACAGAAGGTTGTATATGTAGAATTAAGGCAATAGTTAAAAATGAAAAATACTTTATTAACTTTTTATTTACATAAAAAATAGTAATTGATGAGCTAACATAATATATTAATAGTAATAATTAATCATATTTTTTTACATTTAACTAATAATTGTCAAACTAACAATGAACAATAGAATAATAATACATTATTTATACATATTAATTTATAAAAACTATTCATTGACATCAATTTACAATGAACAATGAGTTAGTATAATTCTAATGAAATAGTAATAATAATTATTATTATTTAATTTAATCATTAAGTCATAATAATAAATGTGAATTAATATGTGTGTATATATATATATATATAATATATGTAAGTCTTTGTGCTTCTGAAAAATTTTAGAACTTATATCTCTTTTCTATTCATAGATTTGCATTTAATCAGATTCTTTTAGTCATTCTCGATTTAAAAAAAATGAAAAAGATGAGCCTCAAATACGATTGCATCTTCATTGGAGCTCATTGATCTCAGTCTTTAAACAGTTATTTCTCAATATTCCCAGAGAGGAGGACTGTATCTCCGCTTCACAGCTGTTGTTGTAAGCAGAGCGAAATTATGCATTTTAATAGTAGCCGGGCGAGTGCGGGCGACTCGTGTGTAATGGACGTTAATGGGCATCAGGGCCAGGGTGACCTCTGTTGAAGTGGAGGCGCACAGTTCCTCTCTGGCCCTGTCACTCGCTTCCAAATCAAAATGTGAACAAGAACAGCAATGTGTGTGTGTAAGGACGGGAAGTAGGAGGAAAAGAGTGAGAGAGCAGCAAAAGAGGGAGGCAGGGAAGAGGGGGGTGGAAGCTGTTAGCATTCCATTTTTATTATGACATTTCACAGTCATCCGATTTAATGTCCCCTGACCGGATTGTCCGGCTGGAGACGGTGGGCTTGAAATGTTATTTAGAGCATTGATAAAAGGTGAGCGCCTGCGAGATGACAGCGAGTCATAAGGCTCTGCGCGGTGACATTCATTTTCTCCACAACAGAGATGGAATAAGACGTCATGGTGACAAGCTGTCACTCAAGACACAGCCCTGCCATCTCACACCTCCCCTTCTCTCGCTTTTCGGTCCCTACTGTCTGGTTGGGGGTTAGAAGGGGCTCTGAGTGTGTGTGTGCGCAAGTGCTTATGCGCTACCTCTTTCCTGTAATGGGACTAAACTGCTCTTCTCCTCGGCGTACCATATGAGTTGGCCTTGCCTTGCCGAAATATATTCTTCAGCCTTTCATTAAAAAAATAAAGAGGCCTCATCTCCTGAGCTTTTCAATCTCCTTGCCTGTCTTTTGAGGGGTCTGAAAAGCCAGCACCCTTTGCAAATCTGAAATTCCTCTGCTATGGAAATGCACCAGTTCCCTCCCCAAAAAATCTGTCACTTTTCTTCAAGGCTGCAATAATCACAAATAACAAGCCCTTGATATCTACTGAGAAATCATGGATTGAATGTATGTGAAAAAAAAAAAATTTCCCCCTCAATCATCACCTCCCCCCCTCCACTCGTTTGCTATCAGAGGATTTTCAACAATAATATCGTTCATAACAGGCAAAGCCAGTCCGAGTGTATAATGAATTAAGTCTGCAGCCTGGCCCGACTTGAGAAATTCAAATTATAATTATTCCTCTGGGTATGTGTAGGGCTTATTGCCAAAAAGTGAATTAAAGTGAAGTCTCCAGTGCTTTTGACGGCACACCAGTGAGATTGTGTCATCTCTGTCAGTCCAGCTCCATTCACTCGCATTTGAAAGTGTCTGTCTGGAAATGTCACAAGAGTTTCTTCGACTTTTACTGTGGTTCATATAGAGGGCAGAGATGTACAGACATATTTTATTTAATCTAACGGACAACTTTCCATTTCTGTGCATTTATTAGGCACACTTGCACGAAAGTTTTATTTCTCAGAGGTTGCTCTTTTATAGCTCAGGAGACTTCTAAGCTTCGTTTAATTTAAATTACTTAGGAAAAATAAAAATAAACAATTAAGATATTTGTTAGCATAAGAGAGCTTTACAATTTTTAATATTAGAGCTATTAAATACAATGTTATTTTAGAAAAAAATAGATTCTGATTTTTATTTTTATTTTTTCGTTTTTGGATACGGACACATTTTTTTTTTTTCAATTTTTTGTATACTGGCAAGTGTCCATCTCATAGTCCAAATCACTGAAATCAAAGTTCAGTATTATAGTGTAAGAATGACAACATATCCACATGTTATAGTCTACTGCTAATAAAATTATAATCAAAAAACACTTTTTAAAGGAGTATTTACTAGAAATACTATTTACCAGAATTTATTTAGGAGAAAAATGTAAATGTACAGTATTTCTGAAAAAAAAAAAAAAAACTTTTATTTTTATTTGTAAATAAAATCGATTAGTTGGATATGCTTTTGATTATTAAAATGTAATGGAACCATTAAAATGAAATCCAGAAAATATTGGAAAACAGAATTTGGTAAAGATAAAACTGTAAAACTCAATTAATTAGACTGGCTTTTTGATTAATAAAATTTAATTTAACCATTAAAATAGAGTATAGAAAAATGAAAATGGAAAAAAATGAATTTGGAAATAAAACTGATTTCATAGTGCCCTATAATTATAATTTTTTTTTTTGTGGTAATAAAAATAGATGTAAGTGAACAATAGCCTTTAAAATTACTTAAAATACATATATAATAGCAATTAGGCAATAATAATAAAGTTCAAATAAAGTACCAAAAGCAAGAAATCATATGGTTTTACTGAACAAAACTGTTAAAATACATAATGTATTATAAACAATAGAGCTAATGTACATTACGCATTACAACAAAGACCTGCAGAGGGCACCAACGGCCTGATGGTAATTTTTACACATTACTGTGCGATCTAATCCTTGTTAAATATTGACCAAGCATAATTTAATTAAAATGTCAACTTAATCTTTTATATTTGGCTATTTCTTTAGGACAGAAATGCTATAGCCACTGTAATTAAAAGAATATGGGGACATCGAAACGTGTAAACTCAGAGTGAGGGTTTGAGCTTTTATTTTGAAACCGCGATGTATTCTGAGTTTGCTTAGATTTATAAATGATTTACCTTACAAATCTGATGAAATGGCGCACATCGCGGGTTTAATGTATCATGCAGCCTTGGAAAACAGACTAATAATGTGTTTTATACATTCTCGTCTGTGATATGCGCCACTTCTGGTATTTTTACCGGTTAGTCGACAAGAGCAAAATTAAGTCGAGGATTTTAAAAAATCGACGAATCGCAACAGCCCTACACACTACCATTCAAAAATTTTTTTTTTTAGAAATTAACACTTTTTTTAAGCAATCATGCATTAAACCAGGGGTGCCCAAACTCTGTCCTGGAGGGCCGGTGTCCTGCAGAGTTTAGCTCCAACTTGCCTCAACACACCTGCCTTTAAGTTTCTAGTATGCCTAGTAAGAGCTTGATTAGCTGGTTTAGGTGTGTTTAATTGGGGTTGGAGCTAAACTCTTCAGGACACCAGCCCTTCAAGACCGAGTTTGGACACCCCTGCATTAAACTGATCAAAAGTTAAAATGTTACAACAGATTTCTATTTCAAATTAATTGTGTTCTTTTGAACTTTCTATTCATCAAAGAATCCTGAAAAAAATGTAGTGCAACTGTTCAACAACAATAATAACAATGATAATAATAAGAAATATTTACTGAGCATCACATCAGTATATTAGACTGATTTCTGAAGAATCATGTGACACTGAAAAATGAAGTAATTGCTGATTAAAATTCAACTTTGCCATCATAGGAATAAAATCCATTTTAAAATATATTAAAATAGATAACATTTATTTTAAATTGTAATAATATTTAATGTTATGTTTTACTGTATTTTTAATCAAACATATGCAGACTTGATGAGCATAAGAGACTTCTTTTTAAAAATAAATCTTACCCCAAACTTTTGAATGGTAGTGTAGTTCATCCCAAAATAAAACAAAATAATTTCTGCACCCTCATGTCGCTACAAACCCATGAGAGTTTGTTTCTTGCATTGAACACTACGGAGTCACAGTAGCTAGAAAACAACCTTTCCAATGCCTGCAATATATTCAATTTATAGAATAAAAAAAACCTAGCTTTAACATTCTACTTAGTATTTACATTTGTGTTAGACACTAAAAAGAAAGTCATTCAAGTTTGGAAAGACATGGTAATTAACTGATGACAGAATGTTCATTTTTAAGTAAATTATTTCTTTAAAGATGAAGAGTGTACTTTTTGCTCCACTAATGACATCCATCAGAATTGCAAAAATAAAGGTTGTTCTCAAACACTCCAAATCATCCACTGTTGGTCAGGCAAACAGATAGCATCATTGTCGCGAGTTTGGGACTATTAAAAATATTGAACACTGAAAAATATTTGCGTAGCTTTAGCGATTTTGCAGGAAAAGTCAGTTCTGAGTCTGTCCTGGAGGGCCGGTGTCCTGCAGAGTTTAGCTCCAACTTGCCTCAACACACCTGCCTTTAAGTTTCTAGTATGCCTAGTAAGAGCTTGATTAGCTGGTTTAGGTGTCTTTAATTGGGGTTGGAGCTAAACTCTTCAGGACACCGGCCCTTCAAGACCGAGTTTGGACACCCCTGCATTAAACTGATCAAAAGTTAAAATGTTACAAAAGATTTCTATTTCAAATTAATTGTGTTCTTTTGAACTTTCTATTCATCAAAGAATCCTGAAAAAATGTATCACAGTTCCCACAAAAATAAGTAGTGCAACTGTTCAACAACAATAATAACAATGATAATAATAAGAAATGTTTACTGAGCATCACATCAGTATATTAGACTGATTTCTGAAGAATCATGTGACACTGAAAAATGAAGTAATTGCTGATTAAAATTCAACTTTGCCATCACAGGAATAAAATCCATTTTAAAATATATTAAAATAGATAACATTTATTTTAAATTGTAATAATATTTAATGTTATGTTTTACTGTATTTTTAATCAAACATATGCAGACTTGATGAGCATAAGAGACTTCTTTTTAAAAATAAATCTTACCCCAAACTTTTGAATGGTAGTGTAGTTCATCCCAAAATAAAACAAAATAATTTCTGCACCCTCATGTCGCTACAAACCCATGAGAGTTTGTTTCTTGCATTGAACACTACGGAGTCACAGTAGCTAGAAAACAACCTTTCCAATGCCTGCAATATATTCAATTTATAGAATAAAAAAAAACCTAGCTTTAACATTCTACTTAGTATTTACATTTGTGTTAGACACTAAAAAGAAAGTCATTCAAGTTTGGAAAGACATGGTAATTAACTGATGACAGAATGTTCATTTTTAAGTAAATTATTTCTTTAAAGATGAAGAGTGTACTTTTTGCTCCACTAATGACATCCATCAGAATTGCAAAAATAAAGGTTGTTCTCAAACACTCCAAATCATCCACTGTTGGTCAGGCAAACAGATAGCATCATTGTCGCGAGTTTGGGACTATTAAAAATATTGAACACTGAAAAATATTTGCGTAGCTTTAGCGATTTTGCAGGAAAAGTCAGTTCTGAGTCTGATTTGACCACTTGTGTGGGAAATGAAGCTGAGAATCGCAGCACAAGAATATTAATCAAGGCTGCACAATCGGTTGCAGACAAGGTGTGAGGCGGAAGAAATAAACAGGAGTGACAAAGAGCGAGAGAGACAGAGAGAATTAGAGGCAGAGACGTAGAGGTCATTAGCACCGTCACTCTTAAGGTGGAGCATCTCGCGAGGTTCCTCTCCGCTAAGCGCTTTGCGTTCAACGTCTCTCTAATCGCCTAATCGACGCCTTTAATTAAGACATGCTCAATGGCAGACCACCCCCCTCCCCTCTCACACCCTTCAGCCTCCCCCTTCCCGCTCGCTGCACAGTTCTGCAATCGCCCCTTTACTCGCTCCTCTCCGGGGGTCCGGCCCACTATGTTGACCTCGTAGCACGGTCTGGCGTTCCCTGGGAAACCGTGGCCTCCTCATGAGCTCTGATTTCACACTCCTCTCCCGCCACAAAGCGCCGGCGCACAAAGCTTTTCTAAGAGCCCCGACTCGCTCACGGACTCACCGTCTCAATCGGCCCTGGCACCGAGGTGTCAGCCAACAAGGTTACGGGCCACGGAACAGTGCCTCCTCTAATAGAGAGCTCACTGGAGACAGGGAGAGTCCAGGAAAAGTGGAAGGCAAGGAGAGTGAACATAAAAGATAATGTGGCCGAGAGAAAAAGAAAAAGAGAGGGAAATCTTAGTTCTCGTTCTTGCATCACCGAATGTGGGTTTTTTTTGTCCCACCCCTCTTTTCTGTCTGTTTTTCATTGTAATTAATTGAGGCTTTTATCTGGAGTGCCTCCACTCCAGGCCAGCAGGATAAATGGTGACAGTGTGTAAAACCAACAGTATTTAGGGACAGGAGACTGCTTTCCTTCTGAATAGAGCCACTCAATACTTCACATAGATTGCTTCGGATGCAGACATTACTCTGGCAGTCGGCAATTTCCTTAACAATCAGTTTTCAAACAAAAGTAGGAACTGTTCTGCCCTCGCTGCCATCAGTGTGTTTGTATATATTAATGCTATGGGCGGTTAAATGCTCCTCTCATCATGCAGGTACTTCTGCTTAACACCGTTCCTGCATTTCATTTAAAATGCCTTCCAGACCTGAAAAATGTAATTACTGCTTTGTACGTCAGCGTGCCGCACGCTCATCAAATTGCAGCCGGAATGAGGTTGAACTCATCTCGCCGGTCTATGAGGATTTGCCCAGAATTAACCCACAGATAGCGTCTGCTCGGCCACACCTGGGGAGTCAAAGTTTCATTCAGTGCGAAGCGTGTAATTTGCTCAGACAGCTGCCTCACGAACACGTAGTAGTTTGTCGCCGAGGATGACCGAGTGTCAACGCGAGGATATTGAATAGGGTGGTACATTCTTGCGCCTATCAATATACATTTATTTAAGCAGATGCAAATTATTTTTGAATGATGAAAATACTCACAATTACTAGATGTCATGGCAAATTAAGCATTTGTGTGAATACTTTGTAAATGAGATGCTTGAAATGCTTTTATTATTTTTGCAAACACTTTTTCATGTAATAAATAAAAATGTGAATCCATAATTTCATCTCCTAGCTGAATTTCTGTAACTTGTTTTTCTGTATTTTTTCTACTACTCCATAAAAATACAGTATACTGTAAAATATACTGTACACACTTTTTGTTTAAAATTAAACTCACAATCTAGATTTTGGTTGTAACAATTTAGTCAACTTATTTTATTATATCAGACACATTCCAGCGTAATCACTGCATGTAAATACATCTGAGTATAAAAACGGTGAATTTAAAAAAAGATTCAGTCTGATCAATATACCCCTGAAATTGATATGCCTGGTGACAGCAAGGACTTTCCATTGATCACTGTGACATTTATTTTGCTTGTCAACTAAATGTCTTTGCTTCTTTTATTCGCATGCAGGGAAGTGAAGTGTTTCATACTGCATTTTAACTTTGCAGCACGTTTTAAAATTACCATTATGGATGTTATTCTTGGCCCCAGCTTTTAAAAATTATGCTCTGCAACAAACAACAAAAGTGCTCCCAATTGTTTTGTTCAGAGATTTGTTTAATGACTAAAAGTTTAGATCAAAGCTGATATGAAGAGTTTGTTGTTTAAGTTTTTGTTGAGAACAATATTCCTTTAAATTATGAACATTTATTTACATGCGTATATTAATAGTTTATTTCAAAGCATGTAGGACAGTGGATTATATAAATATGTCTCTAGAGTCAACTTCTTATAATAATGCATTTCGTACATGAATTAAAATATTCTATTGAACTTTTAAAAATATATTGATAAAAAGGATTATTAAAAAGTGTCTCACTTTTAATTTATCGATGTGAATGCCCTGTCAGCAACCGGAAAGCCTCATGATAATATCTACAATGATCTCCATATATTTTACCCAGAAAGTTTTCTACAAATTTCCCACATTCAGTCCATATGTATTTAATTCGTCATTCCTTTCTGTCCTCCGTCTGCGACCAGCTATGTGTATGTGTGTGTTCACACCAGACGGGGATAGAGATGTCCTCACAGTGCTCTAGGCAGAGCAAAGGCTGAAATGCTTATCTACCTGTGTGCAAACCACTGTATCGGTGTAACAACAGGAAACGACTCCACATGGGGGCAAAATGAATATATCAAATCAGCTCCATAGTGATAAGTTGCTGCTGAAGCTTTAGTTTGGGTAAAGACAGCAGTGTGGTTTGATCCAGCCCTTCAGGCTCACTGTCCCCTCACCTTTATCAGGTAGTTATTCCCCCCAGCGCACCACCCAGTGGATTACACCACAGTAAATTCAATGAAACTGATAAAGTTAATGTGTGTGTGTGTCCCTCACAGGCAAGAGTGACCCCTTCTGTGTAGTGGAGCTCAGCAACGATCGGTTACAGACGCACACCGTGTACAAAAACCTCAACCCAGAGTGGAACAAAGTCTTCACGTTGTAAGTGTCAAAAGCGTGTATCTGCATGTGCTAGAGTGCTTGCATTTGCATTTAATCACATATTTTCAGTCTGACAATTTATCATATATTTTCAAGTACACTACACTACTGATAAAAGTATATCAAATGCTGATATAAAAAAGTAAATGTATAAAATGTAAATATTTTTAAGTCTGCAAAGAATATGATAATTGCAAATTAAATCATGATTAATTTGCAGTTGATTTATTTTTTATCTATTTTGAAAATTATATAATTTGTCATTGTAAACCAAATAAAAAGATATTAAATGAAAAGTGGGAAAAATATATTTTTAATTCAGTGTATTGAAAAAGCTTAGTAATAAATACCGTATTTATGGGCTATGTGATTTATAGAGATATACATCCGAGAACTGAGGATTACAGGATAATGTAGTCAGGATTATTTAATTAAGCTTTGTATTGGTAGATGAATCCTGAGTTTGCTTAAATGATTTAATGATTTACCTTACAAATCTGATGAAATGGCGCACATCGCGGGTTTAATGTATCATGCAGCCTTGGAAAATAATGTGTTTGAAATGAAGCTGAGAATCGCAGCACAAGAATATTAATCAAGGCTGCACAATCGGTTGCAGACAAGGTGTGAGGCGGAAGAAATAAACAGGAGTGACAAAGAGCGAGAGAGACAGAGAGAATTAGAGGCAGAGACGTAGAGGTCATTAGCACCGTCACTCTTAAGGTGGAGCATCTCGCGAGGTTCCTCTCCGCTAAGCGCTTTGCGTTCAACGTCTCTCTAATCGCCTAATCGACGCCTTTAATTAAGACATGCTCAATGGCAGACCACCCCCCTCCCCTCTCACACCCTTCAGCCTCCCCCTTCCCGCTCGCTGCACAGTTCTGCAATCGCCCCTTTACTCGCTCCTCTCCGGGGGTCCGGCCCACTATGTTGACCTCGTAGCACGGTCTGGCAAGTTAAAATGTTACAACAGATTTCTATTTCAAATTAATTGTGTTCTTTTGAACTTTCTATTCATCAAAGAATCCTGAAAAAATGTATCACAGTTCCCACAAAAATAAGTAGTGCAACTGTTCAACAACAATAATAACAATGATAATAATAAGAAATGTTTACTGAGCATCACATCAGTATATTAGACTGATTTCTGAAGAATCATGTGACACTGAAAAATGAAGTAATTGCTGATTAAAATTCAACTTTGCCATCACAGGAATAAAATCCATTTTAAAATATATTAAAATAGATAACATTTATTTTAAATTGTAATAATATTTAATGTTATGTTTTACTGTATTTTTAATCAAACATATGCAGACTTGATGAGCATAAGAGGCTTCTTTTTAAAAATAAATCTCACCCCAAACTTTTGAATGGTAGTGTAGTTCATCCCAAAATAAAACAAAATAATTTCTGCACCCTCATGTCGCTACAAACCCATGAGAGTTTGTTTCTTGCATTGAACACTACGGAGTCACAGTATCTAGATGCCTGCAATATATTCAATTTATAGAATAAAAAAAAACCTAGCTTTAACATTCTACTTAGTATTTACATTTGTGTTAGACACTAAAAAGAAAGTCATTCCAGTTTGGAAAGACATGGTAATTAACTGATAACAGAATGTTCATTTTTAAGTAAATGATTTCTTTAAAGATGAAGAGTGTACTTTTTGCTCCACTGACATCCAACAGAATTGCAAAAATAAAGGTTGTTCTCAAACACTCCAAATCATCCACCGTTGGTCAGGCAAACAGATAGCATCATTATCGCGAGTTTGGGACTATTAAAAATATTGAACACTGAAAAATATTTGTGTAGCTTTAGCGATTTTGCAGGAAAAGTCAGTTCTGAGTTTTATTTGACCACTTGTGTGGGAAATGAAGCTGAGAATCGCAGCACAAGAATATTAATCAAGGCTGCACAATCGGTTGCAGACAAGGTGTGAGGCGGCAGAAATAAACAGGAGTGACACAGAGCGAAAAGACAGAGGGAGAGCGAGCTGGTTTAGGTGTGTTTAATTGGGGTTGGAGCTAAACTCTTCAGGACACCAGCCCTTCAAGACCGAGTTTGGACACCCCTGCATTAAACTGATCAAAAGTTAAAATGTTACAACAGATTTCTATTTCAAATTAATTGTGTTCTTTTGAACTTTCTATTCATCAAAGAATCCTGAAAAAAATGTAGTGCAACTGTTCAACAACAATAATAACAATGATAATAATAAGAAATGTTTACTGAGCATCACATCAGTATATTAGACTGATTTCTGAAGAATCATGTGACACTGAAAAATGAAGTAATTGCTGATTAAAATTCAACTTTGCCATCATAGGAATAAAATCCATTTTAAAATATATTAAAATAGATAACATTTATTTTAAATTGTAATAATATTTAATGTTATGTTTTACTGTATTTTTAATCAAACATATGCAGACTTGATGAGCATAAGAGACTTCTTTTTAAAAATAAATCTTACCCCAAACTTTTGAATGGTAGTGTAGTTCATCCCAAAATAAAACAAAATAATTTCTGCACCCTCATGTCGCTACAAACCCATGAGAGTTTGTTTCTTGCATTGAACACTACGGAGTCACAGTAGCTAGAAAACAACCTTTCCAATGCCTGCAATATATTCAATTTATAGAATAAAAAAAACCTAGCTTTAACATTCTACTTAGTATTTACATTTGTGTTAGACACTAAAAAGAAAGTCATTCAAGTTTGGAAAGACATGGTAATTAACTGATGACAGAATGTTCATTTTTAAGTAAATTATTTCTTTAAAGATGAAGAGTGTACTTTTTGCTCCACTAATGACATCCATCAGAATTGCAAAAATAAAGGTTGTTCTCAAACACTCCAAATCATCCACTGTTGGTCAGGCAAACAGATAGCATCATTGTCGCGAGTTTGGGACTATTAAAAATATTGAACACTGAAAAATATTTGTGTAGCTTTAGCGATTTTGCAGGAAAAGTCAGTTCTGAGTCTGATTTGACCACTTGTGTGGGAAATGAAGCTGAGAATCGCAGCACAAGAATATTAATCAAGGCTGCACAATCGGTTGCAGACAAGGTGTGAGGCGGAAGAAATAAACAGGAGTGACAAAGAGCGAGAGAGACAGAGAGAATTAGAGGCAGAGACGTAGAGGTCATTAGCACCGTCACTCTTAAGGTGGAGCATCTCGCGAGGTTCCTCTCCGCTAAGCGCTTTGCGTTCAACGTCTCTCTAATCGCCTAATCGACGCCTTTAATTAAGACATGCTCAATGGCAGACCACCCCCCCCTCCCCTCTCACACCCTTCAGCCTCCCCCTTCCCGCTCGCTGCACAGTTCTGCAATCGCCCCTTTACTCGCTCCTCTCCGGGGGTCCGGCCCACTATGTTGACCTCGTAGCACGGTCTGGCGTTCCCTGGGAAACCGTGGCCTCCTCATGAGCTCTGATTTCACACTCCTCTCCCGCCACAAAGCGCCGGCGCACAAAGCTTTTCTAAGAGCCCCGACTCGCTCACGGACTCACCGTCTCAATCGGCCCTGGCACCGAGGTGTCAGCCAACAAGGTTACGGGCCACGGAACAGTGCCTCCTCTAATAGAGAGCTCACTGGAGACAGGGAGAGTCCGGGAAAAGTGGAAGGGAAGGAGAGTGGACATAAAAGAATATGTGGCCGAGAGAAAAAGAAAAGTGAGGGAAATCGTAGTTCTCTTTCTTGCACCACCGAGTGTGTTTTTTTTGTCCTACCCCTCCTTTCTGTCTGTTTTTCATTGTAATTAATTGAGGCTTTTATCTGGAGTGCCTCCACTCCAGGCCAGCAGGATAAATGGTGACAGTGTGTAAAACCAACAGTATTTAGGGACAGGAGACTGCCTTCCTTCTGAATAGAGCCACTCAATACTTCACATAGATTGCTTCGGATGCAGACATTACTCTGGCAGTCGGCAATTTCCTTAACAATCAGTTTTCAAACAAAAGTAGGAACTGTTCTGCCCTCGCTGCCATCAGTGTGTTTGTATATATTAATGCTATGGGCGGTTAAATGCTCCTCTCATGCAGGTACTTCTGCTTAACACCGTTCCTGCATTTCATTTAAAATGCCTTCCAGACCTGAAAAATGTAATTACTGCTTTGTACGTCAGCGTGCCGCACGCTCATCAAATTGCAGCCGGAATGAGGTTGAACTCATCTCGCCGGTCTATGAGGATTTGCCCAGAATTAACCCACAGATAGCGTCTGCTCGGCCACACCTGGGGAGTCAAAGTTTCATTCAGTGCGAAGCGTGTAATTTGCTCAGACAGCTGCCTCACGAACACGTAGTAGTTTGTCGCCGAGGATGACCGAGTGTCAACGCGAGGATATTGAATAGGGTGGTACATTCTTGCGCCTATCAATATACATTTATTTAAGCAGATGCAAATTATTTTTGAATGATGAAAATACTCACAATTACTAGATGTCATGGCAAATTAAGCATTTGTGTGAATACTTTGTAAATGAGATGCTTGAAATGCTTTTATTATTTTTGCAAACACTTTTTCATGTAATAAATAAAAATGTGAATCCATAATTTCATCTCCTAGCTGAATTTCTGTAACTTGTTTTTCTGTATTTTTTCTACTACTCCATAAAAATACAGTATACTGTAAAATATACTGTACACACTTTTTGTTTAAAATTAAACTCACAATCTAGATTTTGGTTGTAACAATTTAGTCAACTTATTTTATTATATCAGACACATTCCAGCGTAATCACTGCATGTAAATACATCTGAGTATAAAAACGGTGAATTTAAAAAAAGATTCAGTCTGATCAATATACCCCTGAAATTGATATGCCTGGTGACAGCAAGGACTTTCCATTGATCACTGTGACATTTATTTTGCTTGTCAACTAAATGTCTTTGCTTCTTTTATTCGCATGCAGGGAAGTGAAGTGTTTCATACTGCATTTTAACTTTGCAGCACGTTTTAAAATTACCATTATGGATGTTATTCTTGGCCCCAGCTTTTAAAAATTATGCTCTGCAACAAACAACAAAAGTGCTCCCAATTGTTTTGTTCAGAGATTTGTTTAATGACTAAAAGTTTAGATCAAAGCTGATATGAAGAGTTTGTTGTTTAAGTTTTTGTTGAGAACAATATTCCTTTAAATTATGAACATTTATTTACATGCGTATATTAATAGTTTATTTCAAAGCATGTAGGACAGTGGATTATATAAATATGTCTCTAGAGTCAACTTCTTATAATAATGCATTTCGTACATGAATTAAAATATTCTATTGAACTTTTAAAAATATATTGATAAAAAGGATTATTAAAAAGTGTCTCACTTTTAATTTATCGATGTGAATGCCCTGTCAGCAACCGGAAAGCCTCATGATAATATCTACAATGATCTCCATATATATTGGCTGGAAATTTTTCTATAAATTTCCCACATTCAGTTCATGTGTTTTTAAGTCATCATTCCCATCTACGACCAGCTATGTGTGTGTGTTCACACCAGACAGAGATAGAGATGTCCTTACAGTGCTCTAGGGCAGCGCAAAGGCTGAAATGCTTATCTGCCTGTGTGCGAACTGCTCTATCGGTGTAACCACAGCAAACGACACCACACAGGGGCAAAATGAATATATCAAATCAGCTCCACAGTGATAAGTTGCTGCTGAAGCTTTAGTTTGGGTAAAGACAGCAGTGTGGTTTGATCCAGCCCTTCAGGCTCACTGTCCCCTCACCTTTATCAGGTAGTTATTCCCCCCAGCGCACCACCCAGTGGATTACACCACAGTAAATTCAATGAAACTGATAAAGTTAATGTGTGTGTGTGTCCCTCACAGGCAAGAGTGACCCCTTCTGTGTAGTGGAGCTCAGCAACGATCGGTTACAGACGCACACCGTGTACAAAAACCTCAACCCAGAGTGGAACAAAGTCTTCACGTTGTAAGTGTCAAAAGCGTGTATCTGCATGTGCTAGAGTGCTTGCATTTGCATTTAATCACATATTTTCAGTCTGACAATTTATCATATATTTTCAAGTACACTACACTACTGATAAAAGTATATCAAATGCTGATATAAAAAAGTAAATGTATAAAATGTAAATATTTTTAAGTCTGCAAAGAATATGATAATTGCAAATTAAATCATGATTAATTTGCAGTTGATTTATTTTTTATCTATTTTGAAAATTATATAATTTGTCATTGTAAACCAAATAAAAAGATATTAAATGAAAAGTGGGAAAAATATATTTTTAATTCAGTGTATTGAAAAAGCTTAGTAATAAATACCGTATTTATGGGCTATGTGATTTATAGAGATATACATCCGAGAACTGAGGATTACAGGATAATGTAGTCAGGATTATTTAATTAAGCTTTGTATTGGTAGATGAAAATGTGACACATAAGTAAACTTTTTTCTTTAAGAAGAAAATTAACTTTTTGTTTGAGATTACACTCCCTCTGCAAGTACAGCCATTGTGCTGTTTGATAATGTGCCATACATAATTTCTTATATTAGTTCGATATCTAGAGGTTGATGTTTTTTTTCATAATCTTTCAATCTTCACGGCTGGAAATTCATTTGTGAATTCCCATGGAAAGCTGGGTAATCTAGCCTCTCCTAGGAGCGCCCATCTCTTAAAGAATAACCTCATTTTCTTTCATTAGACTTCTCCTCTTTAGCCTACTTTTCAAAGATAGCATTTCAAGTGGAGAATTGCAGCATCTTTTTTTAATGGAGATTGCCACCAAGGATTTAGATGAATCACATTTTTTTGTCATGACTTGAAAGATCTTTTCAGTGTTTAATATTAGTCGATGACTTCTTCACCTACCCCTTTTTCTTCAACTAGCAATGTGAAAGACATCCACTCAGTCTTAGAGGTGACTGTCTTTGACGAAGACAGAGACCGAAGTGCCGACTTCTTGGGCAAAGTGGCTATACCGTTGTTAAATGTAAGTTTTGAGTTTACAGACTTTTTCTTACAAGAATGAATCAGTTTGAGATTGGAAAAATGCACTAAAATATATTTTTAAAAAATTGCCGTGTGTCTAACTTTTATTGATTGTAGTAATCAGAGTAAAATGTAAAAGTGACAAAAACACACACACACACACACACAAGTTTACAAAAAATGTTGGGGGGAATAATCAAAGCATGTGTCTAACCTTTATTGATTTGAGTAATCATAGAGTAAGATGTGAAAGTGAGAAAAACACTGGGGGGAAAAAGCTACTAACAAAAACAGAGAAGAAAGAAAAGATAAGGGGGGACGCAATGTGCGCTCCCAGGCTGATTCCCCAGGATAGTTAATTTGCAGCTGACAGTGGTCGGGCCGTAATGAACAGGTACTTGTCAGAGCCGCCACAGTTGTTTTGGGCTCTCTGTCAGATGCAGCAGCTGGGGTTCAAAGGTCACACAGAGAGTGTATTCAGCTGGGTATTGCCAGACAGACGGCTGTCATGTCCCTCTCCCGCAGATCCAAAATGGAGAACGCAAAGCTTACGCCTTGAAAAGCAAGGAACTGACAGGGCCAACCAAAGGGGTCATCTTTCTCGAAATAGACGTGATTTATAACATTGTAAGTCCCACTCTCTTTTACTCGCTTGCTTTTTTCGAGCGTTTTTCACTTCTTTTATTTGCTTGTTCTCTTCAGCCTCTCCCTGGCTGTCTGTCCCTGTCCTCATTCTCTCTTTTAATTACTGAAGACTCCCCTTTCCTCAGCCTTTTATTTGTGTGTCTGTGTACCGCTGTGTGTGTGTCCGTCCGCCATTTTAGGCGGGAGTCTGAGAGAGCATCACATGGCCGTGTGGTGTGGAGTGTGTGAAATGGAGGGATGTCTTCATATATTAGCTCGTTAATGATGCATCGTGATCATGTCTTGAACTCGATGGTGGATTATGCATGAAGTTTATATGTTGCAGGTAAAAGCCGGCTTGAGAACTTTGATTCCCATCGAGCAGAAATACATCGAAGAGGAGCCGCGAGTGTCCAAACAGGTAACAAGAGCACTTTAATCGCACCTTTGTTGAAGACATTGATAAAATTACCCCCCACCAACATAAGTCGTAGACAGCAGCATCTTTCTCCTCATCTTCCCCCTCTCTCTTGCTCTTTCTCCTTGTCTCTTCCTTCTCTTCTGGAGGTGCTGAATAGAAATGTCAAGCTGTCAATGCTGGGGGTGCATAAGTAGATTGGCCATCCTTTAGTTTGGACCTCAGTGGTTATTCTGCTGTGCTTCTTTTTGTCACCCTGTTCAATGTCTCCCCCCCATCCCTGACAAAGAGCTGAATTGTAGGGGTTGTCCCAAATCAGACCTGTCACTGAGACACTGCTTGGGACAAACACACACACACAGACACTCTCTCTGACGCAATAAAGCAGAACTGAATGCATGCTAGAAAGTGCCCACTCTGCACTTTTTCGATGTGAATTTGCCCCCCACCTAAACTGTTTGCGAGTGAGACAGCAAGATGTGCACACGAACTGAAAAGTGAGGGCAACATATCAAATTTATCTCCACAAGATTTGCTTTTACTTCTTGATACTGTCCTTTCGACTGCTGAAGCTCATTTTGTCAAACATCTCGGATATATTTTATTCTTTAGTAGTGTGGTATTGTATTTCACCTCAAATGTACTTTGATTAATCCCAAATGACAAACAGAAAAGGCCTACTTTAAAGGGATGGCCCGAATCCTACACTTCACATATTTACTATGATCAAAGCCGTAGCATTTTAAAGCCATAATGCGAGCAGGAGCGTTTGATCTTCCTGTGAACATAGGAAGCAGCGGTCATTTTCCGTTCACCCGCACTCAGAAGCATGAATAAGACCTTTTTATTAAAGAGACATGACAAATAAATATATTTAATTGCATTATATTTTTGGTGTTATTCCTTAACATCACTTTTCCCATTATGTCTAAATGCTGAAAGTCAATTGTTGTAGTGCTTTTAGACCTAAGATTTTCAACATCAATTTATAAGCAATGACTAAAATTATGATCATTTAAAATGTATATTATATACACTACCGTTCAAAAGTTTGTGGTCTGTAAGATTTTTTAAAAATGTTTTTGTATGTTTGCCAAACACACACACACACACACGCACGTTTACTTAGCTATCTAAATGGGGACATTTTATAGGCGTAATGATTTTCCTTATTTAAAAAAATTATTTTAGTTTGGTAGTTTTGTCAGTGTGAATCAGTTTAATTGAGAAATGTCACTGTTGTTCTGTCACTCAGCTGCTGCTGCAGAACTTCAACAGAGTGAGGCGCTGTATCATGTTCCTGATCAATGCTGGCTGCTATATCAACAGCTGCTTTGAGTGGGAGTCTCCTCAGAGGAGCATCTGTGCCTTTCTGGTAAGAACCAGTATGCATTCAACCACACCATCAGTCACATACAGCGGCTCCAGAATGTATTTGGACACATTTGTGTTGGGCCACAATTGAATTTCATTGTATTAGTTTAAAAAAATAAATACATATTTGGATATTTTCTGGTTGTCAAACATTAGTGGATCATGTTCAGAGTGATGAAGTACACCTGTGGTTACTTTAGGACACGTAATATGAACTGAGGAGAACTTTATACATTCATTAAAATGACCTTGGGATGAGTTGGTTGCAAAAATGACTCAGAAAAGTGACACAAACTCTGAGAAGAGTAGTCTAGTATTTTGTTATCAGTTGCAGATTTGCAGATTGCAATTCTGTTTCTTTTCTCAGAGTTAATATCATTTTTCTGAGCCATTTTTGCAACCAATTCCTGCCAAGATCACTTTAGTGAATTAAGTAAGTAAGTTCCCCTTCGTTCACACACGAATAACCAATAGAAATAGCTGATCACATTAACTATGAACATGATCCACTAACACCACTTTGACAACCAGAAAGGATCCAGATACTGTACATTTGTCTATACTTTTAACAGTATATCTATTGTTTCATCATTCAAAACCTAACAAACTTTTTTTCTTTGAAATGTTTTGCTTCAAAAGTGCATTTCTATATATTTTCTTTAAAATAATTGCCACTTGATTTGGTATTTTGTTTCTAATGCAGTGATTTTAGGTGTATCTTAAGTGCCAAATACTTTCTGCGGCCACTTCGCATACACTAGACTTTATAAAATATACTGACAGGTTTTGTGGTGATCCATTAGTTCCTGTGCACACATTTCCCATCTCCCCGTCTGTCATGTTAAAAATGTCCAGAATTTTGCCCATTTGTCTTTGACATCCTCCAGCAGTCCTCTCAGATCTCCAGTAATACTCTGGCACCTCGGGTGAAGTCGTCTGAATTCACGACAGTCTCTTTCATAGCGTGGTGCACCTTCAGATTGTAATTGGACAGTTGAACCTTCATGAAAAGGACACCCTTTGTGAGTGGGCTGTGTGACTAAATGCTAGCACAGGACATGCTGGCTAATCTTTGCCTGTGATGCTGCATAATTTGCTGTAGGGCCTGTCTGTTTTGGGACTCGCGTGTCTTTAAGTGTCGCTGGGTAGGCCATTAACATTTGCTGCTTGACACATTTTAATTTCGGTACACTTCCGAAAGCAAAAGCCGAGGGCACACGCGTGAGCGGAGGGACAGCTGTATCGATCAGCTAACATTTTAGTTGAACTTTTTTTTTCTTTTCCTTCATGGTTGTCGGGGGAAATGTCAGAGAAAGAAATGTCAAGAGATTTGAGGAGAATAAAACAAAAACAATTACATTACATTTGTTCTTAATGTTCAGATGCTATTATAAAAATTATTATTCAGTCACATTCAGTTCAGTACGTCTGACCTGAACTACCAAAGTTATAAAAAAATTAGACTTTATAAAATATACTGACAGGTTTTGTGGTGATCCATTAGTTCCTGTGCACACATTTCCCATCTCCCCGTCTGTCATGTTAAAAATGTCCAGAATTTTGCCCATTTGTCTTTGACATCCTCCAGCAGTCCTCTCAGATCTCCAGTAATACTCTGGCACCTCGGGTGAAGTCGTCTGAATTCACGACAGTCTCTTTCATAGCGTGGTGCACCTTCAGATTTTAATTGGACAGTTGAACCTTCATGAAAAGGACACCCTTTGTGAGTGGGCTGTGTGACTAAATGCTAGCACAGGACATGCTGGCTAATCTTTGCCTGTGATGCTGCATAATTTGCTGTAGGGCCTGTCTGTTTTGGGACTCGCGTGTCTTTAAGTGTCGCTGGGTAGGCCATTAACATTTGCTGCTTGACACATTTTAATTTCGGTACACTTCCGAAAGCAAAAGCCGAGGGCACACGCGTGAGCGGAGGGACAGCTGTATCGATCAGCTAACATTTTAGTTGAACTTTTTTTTTCTTTTCCTTCATGGTTGTCGGGGGAAATGTCAGAGAAAGAAATGTCAAGAGATTTGAGGAGAATAAAACAAAAACTATTACATTACATTTGTTCTTAATGTTCAGATGCTATTATAAAAATTATTATTCAGTCACATTCAGTTCAGTACGTCTGACCTGAACTACCAAAGTTATAAAAAAAATTTTTTTGTTGTTGCTTTTTTTGTATTTTTTTTTCACAGTTGTCCCATTGGCTGGTAATGCTATTCTTTACAGTCTAAATCTCCCTCCCTAAGAGCTCTCTTAATCATCACACTGATTTCTTTCTTTATCACCAGCCATCTGGTTCAGGTGAGCCTTCACCGCTGCGCTGAGACCCACATCTGTGCTGTTCTGTCAGCCGTTGACAGTTGTAAGCCAAAAGAATACAATAGTCAGACGGAGGTGATTTCGCATTCAAGAGTTGCAGAACCTCCGGTGCTTGCCGCACAAAGGTTAGCCAAAGCAAAGGGGCTGCTTGCGATGCTCAGATAAAACCAGCTGCGAGTGGCGGTGGCGGCAAGTGCTGTGATTTGCTATTCTGGTATTTTTAGGTCTGTGCCTTTTTGACATTTTAGAGTTCTTGTTTTTAGCGTTTTTTGAGGTTGTATTGGTGTTTTTGTTGATGTTGTTTGGATTTTGTTGCAGAAACTCTTTCAAAGATTTTTTCTTTGTTTGCTGGTGCTCCAAATACTCTGCTCCTTTCCTTAAAGGTAAAGCATGGAAGTAAAATATTGTGTTGGATCCCAGTTTAATACACAAAGTAGGCCATTTTTATGTTCAAAATTTTTAAGCATCCAGACGTGTTTGACACAACCATACAATGGCATCAGTTAGGGGGTGGGACTATCTGTTTGATGACCAATAACTGACAGTTGTATTTGGCCGAAACATTTCTTATTATTATCAATGTTAAAAACAGTTGTGCTGTTTTCACAAAACAACGTTTCTATTTGTTTGGGAAACAAGTTTATCTTTTTCAAGATTCTCTAATGAATAGAAAGTTCAAAAGAATATTCTTTACTGTTATTTTTGATCAATTTAATGCATCCTTGCTGAATGAAAGTATTAGTTTGTTTTAAAAAAAGGCATTAGTTCGGGGGTTGGACTACCTATTTGACAAGCAGTTTTTATTTTTATTTTTTATTAATGTTGAAACCAGTTGTGCTGCTTAATATTTTTGTGGAAATGGTGACTATTTTTTCAGGATAGTTTGATAAATAGAAAATTCAAAAGAACATAGCTTATTTTAAATAAATATTTTGTAACAATATAAATGTTTACTCTTGCTTTCGATCAATTTAATGCATCCTTGCTGAATGAAAATATTAATTTATTTGACAACTAAAGGCCAACAGTCATCATTGGCTGAAAAATATGTTGTGCTACTTAATATTTTTGTAGAAACCGTGATTATTCTAATTTTTTTTCCTGAAATGTTTGATGAATAGAAAGTTCAAAAGAACATAGCTTATTTTAAAGAAATATTTTGTAACAATATAAATGTTTACTCTTGCTTTCGATCAATTTAATGCATCCTTGCTGAATGAAAATATTAATTTATTTGACAACTAAAGGCCAACAGTCATCATTGGCTGAAAAATGTCTTATGTTGTGCTACTTAATATTTTTGTAGAAACCGTGATTATTATAATTTTTTTTTCTGAAATGTTTGATGAATAGAAAGTTCAAAAGAACATAGTTTATGGAATCTTTGTAACAATATAAATGTCTTTACTGTCACCTTTGATCAACTGAATGTCTTTGCAGAATGAAAATATTAATTTATTAAAAAATGGCATTACTTTGTCTGTTTGACAACCAATGGGCGACAGTCATCACTGAAAATAAATCTTTACATGTGGTGGTTAACTTTTGTAAGCCGTATATTCATGATCGCACACACATTCGATAATGGCCAGCCAGTCAAGACGACACAGCTCATGGCATATCCACAATGGACAAAGCTAGGAGAGTATGCGTGTGTGTGCATGTGCTCGTTCAAGTGTGTGTGGTTGTCAGCGTGAGTGTTTGTGCGCGTCTGCCTCCCCTCTCCATGAACACCTGTAAGCTGAGCGTTTGCGCTGGGTGAATATGGGCCATTGTTCTGGCTGGCAGAGTGGTGCACATAAAGACCGCTCTGTGCCAGCCCTCCCCGCGCGCCACTTGCTTTGAGTGGGAGTCTCCTCAGAGGAGCATCTGTGCCTTTCTGGTAAGAACCAGTATGCATTCAACCACACCATCAGTCACATACAGCGGCTCCAGAATGTATTTGGACACATTTGTGTTGGGCCACAATTGAATTTCATTGTATTAGTTTAAAAAAATAAATACATATTTGGATATTTTCTGGTTGTCAAACATTAGTGGATCATGTTCAGAGTGATGAAGTACACCTGTGGTTACTTTAGGACACGTAATATGAACTGAGGAGAACTTTATACATTCATTAAAATGACCTTGGGATGAGTTGGTTGCAAAAATGACTCAGAAAAGTGACACAAACTCTGAGAAGAGTAGTCTAGTATTTTGTTATCAGTTGCAGATTTGCAGATTGCAATTCTGTTTCTTTTCTCAGAGTTAATATCATTTTTCTGAGCCATTTTTGCAACCAATTCCTGCCAAGATCACTTTAGTGAATTAAGTAAGTAAGTTCCCCTTCGTTCACACACGAATAACCAATAGAAATAGCTGATCACATTAACTATGAACATGATCCACTAACACCACTTTGACAACCAGAAAGGATCCAGATACTGTACATTTGTCTATACTTTTAACAGTATATCTATTGTTTCATCATTCAAAACCTAACAAACTTTTTTTCTTTGAAATGTTTTGCTTCAAAAGTGCATTTCTATATATTTTCTTTAAAATAATTGCCACTTGATTTGGTATTTTGTTTCTAATGCAGTGATTTTAGGTGTATCTTAAGTGCCAAATACTTTCTGCGGCCACTTCGCATACACTAGACTTTATAAAATATACTGACAGGTTTTGTGGTGATCCATTAGTTCCTGTGCACACATTTCCCATCTCCCCGTCTGTCATGTTAAAAATGTCCAGAATTTTGCCCATTTGTCTTTGACATCCTCCAGCAGTCCTCTCAGATCTCCAGTAATACTCTGGCACCTCGGGTGAAGTCGTCTGAATTCACGACAGTCTCTTTCATAGCGTGGTGCACCTTCAGATTTTAATTGGACAGTTGAACCTTCATGAAAAGGACACCCTTTGTGAGTGGGCTGTGTGACTAAATGCTAGCACAGGACATGCTGGCTAATCTTTGCCTGTGATGCTGCATAATTTGCTGTAGGGCCTGTCTGTTTTGGGACTCGCGTGTCTTTAAGTGTCGCTGGGTAGGCCATTAACATTTGCTGCTTGACACATTTTAATTTCGGTACACTTCCGAAAGCAAAAGCCGAGGGCACACGCGTGAGCGGAGGGACAGCTGTATCGATCAGCTAACATTTTAGTTGAACTTTTTTTTTCTTTTCCTTCATGGTTGTCGGGGGAAATGTCAGAGAAAGAAATGTCAAGAGATTTGAGGAGAATAAAACAAAAACTATTACATTACATTTGTTCTTAATGTTCAGATGCTATTATAAAAATTATTATTCAGTCACATTCAGTTCAGTACGTCTGACCTGAACTACCAAAGTTATAAAAAAATTTTTTTTGTTGTTGCTTTTTTTGTATTTTTTTTTCACAGTTGTCCCATTGGCTGGTAATGCTATTCTTTACAGTCTAAATCTCCCTCCCTAAGAGCTCTCTTAATCATCACACTGATTTCTTTCTTTATCACCAGCCATCTGGTTCAGGTGAGCCTTCACCGCTGCGCTGAGACCCACATCTGTGCTGTTCTGTCAGCCGTTGACAGTTGTAAGCCAAAAGAATACAATAGTCAGACGGAGGTGATTTCGCATTCAAGAGTTGCAGAACCTCCGGTGCTTGCCGCACAAAGGTTAGCCAAAGCAAAGGGGCTGCTTGCGATGCTCAGATAAAACCAGCTGCGAGTGGCGGTGGCGGCAAGTGCTGTGATTTGCTATTCTGGTATTTTTAGGTCTGTGCCTTTTTGACATTTTAGAGTTCTTGTTTTTAGCGTTTTTTGAGGTTGTATTGGTGTTTTTGTTGATGTTGTTTGGATTTTGTTGCAGAAACTCTTTCAAAGATTTTTTCTTTGTTTGCTGGTGCTCCAAATACTCTGCTCCTTTCCTTAAAGGTAAAGCATGGAAGTAAAATATTGTGTTGGATCCCAGTTTAATACACAAAGTAGGCCATTTTTATGTTCAAAATTTTTAAGCATCCAGACGTGTTTGACACAACCATACAATGGCATCAGTTAGGGGGTGGGACTATCTGTTTGATGACCAATAACTGACAGTTGTATTTGGCCGAAACATTTCTTATTATTATCAATGTTAAAAACAGTTGTGCTGTTTTCACAAAACAACGTTTCTATTTGTTTGGGAAACAAGTTTATCTTTTTCAAGATTCTCTAATGAATAGAAAGTTCAAAAGAATATTCTTTACTGTTATTTTTGATCAATTTAATGCATCCTTGCTGAATGAAAGTATTAGTTTGTTTTAAAAAAAGGCATTAGTTCGGGGGTTGGACTACCTATTTGACAAGCAGTTTTTATTTTTATTTTTTATTAATGTTGAAACCAGTTGTGCTGCTTAATATTTTTGTGGAAATGGTGACTATTTTTTCAGGATAGTTTGATAAATAGAAAATTCAAAAGAACATAGCTTATTTTAAAGAAATATTTTGTAACAATATAAATGTTTACTCTTGCTTTCGATCAATTTAATGCATCCTTGCTGAATGAAAATATTAATTTATTTGACAACTAAAGGCCAACAGTCATCATTGGCTGAAAAATGTCTTATGTTGTGCTACTTAATATTTTTGTAGAAACCGTGATTATTATAATTTTTTTTTCTGAAATGTTTGATGAATAGAAAGTTCAAAAGAACATAGTTTATGGAATCTTTGTAACAATATAAATGTCTTTACTGTCACCTTTGATCAACTGAATGTCTTTGCAGAATGAAAATATTAATTTATTAAAAAATGGCATTACTTTGTCTGTTTGACAACCAATGGGCGACAGTCATCACTGAAAATAAATCTTTACATGTGGTGGTTAACTTTTGTAAGCCGTATATTCATGATCGCACACACATTCGATAATGGCCAGCCAGTCAAGACAACACAGCTCATGGCATATCCACAATGGACAAAGCTAGGAGAGTATGCGTGTGTGTGCATGTGCTCGTTCAAGTGTGTGTGGGTGTCAGCGTGAGTGTTTGTGCGCGTCTGCCTCCCCTCTCCATGAACACCTGTAAGCTGAGCGTTTGCGCTGGGTGAATATGGGCCATTGTTCTGGCTGGCAGAGTGGTGCACATAAAGACCGCTCTGTGCCAGCCCTCCCCGCGCGCCACTCTACCCCTTCAGCTCCTTATTGCTCCCGCACCGACTCTTCCTCCAAACAAATTTGCCGTAACTCTACCTGCAATTTGGCCTTGGATTGGGAGCAAATAGAGCCAGTATTGTGTGTCGTGGGGAATAAGAGTGGTGTGTGTGTGTATGTGTGTGTAGAGGGTAAGGAGAAGGAGATATATTGGAAGGGGAGAGGTAATGAATGATACCCGGCTCTTTTATGTGGGGTAAAGTAGGACTCTTATCAGTGGGAGCGCCCAGACAAGAGAGCTACTACTACAGGAAACTCCCCCCCCCCCCCCCCCCCAAAAAAAAAAACAGAGACAGGAAAAGAGAAACAAATGCTCTGGTGTGTGTCTTCACGATTACAACCCGCTGAGTGCTACAAGGTGGCACCTTTCTGCTTCAAGTCACCTGTTAGCCGACGGGTCAGAGAATGTTTTCATTTTTTGCATTTTTTTTTATTTTATGGGACAAATTAGGAAAAATTTTATATATTAAATTCAGCTTAATCTTTTAATAAAACACCAGAAATTGATTTAAACTCAATAAAACTCAATAAAAATATAACTTTTGTTTTTAAAAAATCTAATCTTTTATATTTTTAAATATGAAAATAAAATAAAAGCCACATAATAATATAATATAATATAATACAATATAATATAATATATAATTAATATAAATGTACCCCATAGTACCCCATAGATTTGTGTTGCAAGTGGATTTTAGTTATAGTGCTTCCTTTTTTTTTTAGTGACTGAAACTGAAATTATGTTCTGTTGGAAATTAGTTTTAATTATTATTATTTATTCTGTTAATTATTATAGCTGATAAATGAATTTCCACAGATTTTGTTGATAGACCTTCAAATGTTTATAGCTGAAAATTTTGAAAGCTGACTTGAACTGTTTTAATCACCAGTCAGTAGGGAAGATTGTATGATTTAGCACATATTTTAAGGTTGCTCTTTTCCAATAACTTTCTAAATAGATTTAGATCAAATCACACTGGGTCTGAAGAACAATGAACGCAAGTGTTTCATGATATGCCTGAAGATGGCAGTGCGGCATCACTCAATCCAAACATCCACAGATACACCTAAGGAGTCCAGCCAAAAAGCAGATGAGTTATTGACGTCCATAATCAGCCTCTCATTTGGCATATTTTTACCCACCGTTGGCACTATTTAAAATAATCAGCACAATGTGACAACTTAATTTCTGAAGTCCAAGTACAGGGGCTGTTGTAGGCTGTGTTGGTAACACACTTTTAATGTGTTAATTCTCAAATGCCTGCTCTGAAGTGCTCAAGCCTGCACTCCACAACACAAAGTGCCAAAATGATATTGAAATTGGCTGCCAAAACGTGTCCGTCCTCCATTCCAAAAATCCAGCGAGATGCTGAAACACTTGGCCGATTTAGATCGTTCTCCCAGTTAGAGCAACGGCTTTTGTTAAGGGACTTAATCTCAAGTGCTTTCGCTTGGATAAAATCAAATAGATATTTAAAATGAAATCAAATTTACATGCTACTTGATGTGAGAGATGGATGTAGCCAGCGTTTATGCAAATGCTAATGTCACTTAGTTGTTTAGTGAAATTCATTAGGGAAGTGAAAGAAAACGCTTCTTGCTTCAGATTCAGTTATTTCCTGTTAATTCCATGCATAAACTCATTTTTTATTCTAACATACCCTAATTTTAGAAAAAAGTAATAATTTAAGCAATAGATGTAAGCATTTTCTTCTACTTGAGTAAAAGAATGACATCTCTGTCTCCCGATCGCCTGTGATGTCCTCCTCTTTGACAAGAATCCTGGTTGTCCTGTTATATTACACCGAATCAAAGTTAAATTCTAATAGACATTGATGGTAACAGCAATAATGATTTGTGGTTTTCTTGAGGTGCTTTTTGTAGATTAATGGACTGACAGGAAATTACATTTCAGATGGCGTTTAATGAATAGATGTCATTAGGTTACTGTTGGTCCTGAGGCTCGCTGAATCATTGTAATACGGGACCTGTGCAGGTGGAGAGGTTACTGTACGTGCCCTGAGCAGTACATCGCGGCTCTGAAGTAGCTAAACCGCTCAGATTCGGTTTCTCTTTCCTCTCTTTCACCCGAACCTTTCTCTTCCCCTTTAGTTTGCTTTTTGGGGTCCGTGGCCCTTCCTTCCCTGAGGAGGGCTCTCTGCGGGGGGGGAATAGTCCCATTATATATATATATATATATATATATATATGAAATATCTAGGATATCCTTTGAGTAAATGGGACAAGCATATGAACTACATTTTTTGATTGTCCTGAATATAAGCAATCAAAGTTTCACTATTATAGAGCTTCTGATATATATTTTTTTAATATCATACTTTATAAGACACTCTTTTTAAAATTTTGCAAAGAATAGAGGCGGTAAAAAAGTAGCAAGAACCAAAGGACATTTAGAAAGTGTCTGTACAATAATTATGTTGTCCTGTAGATGGCGACATTGTTTGCAAAAACTCACCAGAGCTCTGTTATTCATTTATGTAGGCTTATCTGTATATGTATTATTTACCATGTAAATACTGATACACTTTTCCTCATGTTTTTAGAAACAAATCAATAATTTATAAAGAAACAAAACAAAATAAATATATTTTTATGCATAGATAACATGGAAAAATTTATTTTTTATTTAAACTGTGGTGGTAAATGTTTAATCATATATTTATGGGTTTATGTTATATTTATAATATAATATATGTAATTGGATTGCATGTTCCGATAATTATGGTAAATATGTTAAATAAGCAAAACTGGTTTATCATAACACACACACTATATGATATATTTTAATAATATATTGTATTTTTTATATGTAATGAGCTAGTGTGATGATTTAGTGAAGTGTAAGTGTGTGTGTGTTTGTGTGTGTGTGTGTATGTTTGTGTGTTTTCTTTCATTGTTTTAAGCCAGTTGGGTCAGAAGTTAGGGATTCAGAACTAGGTAATGGGTCAGAGATTCTGTCAGGACCTGTGGATTTAAAACACACGAGAGGGCTGGAGTCCGATGTAATGCCTTTAACCTGTTATTCCTCCCTCCACATCCCCTCAGGCCATTGTTCTGCATTTTGACGACTGTAACCACAACACACGGCTGGTGAGAGCAAGAGAGTTCAGAAACAGTAAACACACACACACACACACACACACACACACGTGCTTTCCATTAGCCTCAAACCCACTGATGAGCCTGAGCTTGGACACTGTTTCCCTGTGCTTTACTATGAACTTCAGGGGAAGGAATTTAGGTGTCTTTAAGTGTGTGTGTAATGATTAGTACCTGATGTCATTCATTTTGTTTCACTTCCTATAAGCTGTTTTACCTGTGTGTGGGTGTGTGTGTGTGTGTGTGTGTGTGTGTATAGATATGTATATATATATATATATTTATATAAAGCTGTTTGTTGGCTGCTAGCTTGTTATCTGAAAGCGATGCAGCAGTTTAGTTGAGTCACAATTTGTGCTTTATTTTTATTAATACACACTCAGAGGACTGATGTACTTTTGAAAGTGTCCCATTCATGCTTTCATCACTACAGTATATATGCCAGGCTCCCTGTGCCTGGCAGGATGTCATTTCAGATAACTCTTAACTGTAGCTCTGCACTAAACCTGCTGACACATAAATGCAGGCAGAGGCACTCCAACAGTCCAAGATGTTTTTTTTTTGTTGTTGTTACTGAGACAGACAGAAATGAGAAACAGAGATGCTGCCCAGCCTAGATGGCAAGACATTCTATGAAACTTTTCCAAATGTTTGTATGACATCTGACTATCATAATCGCATGTTTTTGTAATGTGGGGCAGCACGTCTCATGCGCAGAATGCAGTGGATGAGCGTGTATGTTCAAATATCCTGCACGTGCAGAGAAGGAAGGTAAAAGTGAGACTATAGGTATGAACAAAAGCTGCAGAGAAAAATTCTTACTGGCGTATTCTCTACCTCTTTCTATCTTTTTTTATAATTTTTTAGCCTCGGTGATAATCACATTTTAAAAATTACATTACATGTAAAGTAGTGAGTGTACAGCTTGTATAACAGTGTAAATTTGCTGTCCCCTCAAAATAACTCCACACACAGCCATTAATGTCTAAACCGCTGGCCACAAAAGTGAGTACACTCGTAAGTGAAAATGTCCAAATTGTGACTCATTAGTGTTACAAGGTCTCAGGTGTGAATGGGGAGCAGGTGTGTTAAATTTGGTGTTATCTCTCTCACTCTCTCATACTGATTTACTTACTTTATTGTTGCTCTACATAAAGATGGTGTAGGCTATAAGAGGATTGCCAAGACCCTGAAACTGAGCTGCAGCACGGTGGCCAAGACCATACAGCGGTTTATCAGGACAGGTTTTACTCAGAACAGGCTTCGCCATGGTCGACCAAAGAACTTGAGTGCGCGTGCTCAGCGTCATATCCAGAGGTTGTGTTTGGGAAATAGACGTATGAGTGCTGCCAGCATTGCTGCAGAGGTTGAAGGGGTGGGGGGTCAGCCTGTCAGTGCTCAGACCATAAGCCGCACACTGCATCAAATTGGTCTGCATGGCTGTCGTCCCAGAAGGAAGCCACTTCGAAAGATGATGCACAAGAAAACCCACAAACAGTTTGCTGAAGACAAGCAGACTAAGGACCAAGATAAACTTATTTGGTTCAGATGGTGTCAAGCGTGTGTGGCGGCAACCAGGTGAGGAGTACAAAGACAAGTGTGTCTTGCCTACAGTCAAGCATGGTGGTGGGAGTGTTATGGTCTGGGGCTGCATGAGTGCTGCCGGCACTGGGGTGCTACAGTTCATTGAGGGAACCATAAACGTCAGCATGTACTGACATACTGAAGCAGAGCATCATCCCCTCCCTTCGGAGACTGGGCCGCAGGGCAGTATTCCAACATGATAACGACCCCAAACACACCTCCAAGTTGAACACTGCCTTGCTAAAGAAGCTGAGGGTAAAGGTGATGGATTGGCCAAGCATGTCTCCAGACCTAAAACCTATTGAGCATCTCAAGGTCTCTAACATCCACCAGCTCCGTGATGTCGTCATGGAGGAGTGGAAGAGGACTCCAGTGGCAACCTGTGAAGCTCTGGTGAACTCCATGCCCAAGAGGGTTAAGGCAGTGCTGGAAAATAATGGTGGCCACACAAAATATTGACACTTTGGGCCCAGTTTGGGCATTTTCACTTAGGGGTGTACTCACTTATAATTTAATTATAGTAATAAGTAATTAAATACTTCACACACACACACACACACACACATATATATATATACACACACATTTATAATTTATTAAAATGACATTGTATTATTAATATAATATAATATTATTAAAATATATGATAAAATAGTATAGTATAATATGATATATATATAGTATAGTAAGAATATATATATATATATATATATATATATATATAATTATACGGCCAGTGCTTTTCATTGTTGTCGAGGAATTAATCAATGTGACAGTAAACATGTTTATATCGGGCTGGTGTTGAAATAGAAATAAAACTGTTTCTATAAATATGTACAAAGCACAGAAAGGTGCAGGGAGGACAGATAACAAATAAAGGCACAAAGCATTCTGGGTCATCTGAAAAATAGATGTCAAACAATGGGTTTTCTCAACATTCTTGCTGTTTTTAAATCCCTTTGCATGTAAAATGAACCAGCTTTTATTAGGCTACTGATATGATTCAATGTGGAATTACATGATTTTAAACATTTTAAAAGTACTATTCATTTCTTTTTTT
>NW_015505714.1:784065-798359 GCF_001515645.1 Sinocyclocheilus grahami | reverse complement strand
AAGTTTTGAGGGAGCGTGCAATTGGCATGCTGACTGCAGGAATGTCCACCAGAGCTGTTGCCTGTGAATTGAATGTTCATTTTTTTACCATAAGCCGTCTCCAAAGGTGTTTCAGAGAATTTGGCAGTACATCCAACCGGCCTCACAAAGGCAGACCACGTGTAACCACACCAGCCCAGGACCTCCACATCCAGCATCTTCACCTCCAAGATCGTCTGAGACCAGCCACCCGGACAGCTGCTGCAACAATCGGTTTGCATAACCAAAGAATTTCTGCACAAACTGTCAGAAACCGTCTCAGGGAAGCTCATCTGCATGTTCGTCGTCCTCATTGGGGTCTCGACCTGACTGCAGTTCGTCGTCGTAACTGACTTGAGTGGGCAAATGCTCACATTCGATGGTGTCTGGCACTTTGGAGAGGTGTTCTCTTCACAGATGAATATGTATGTATGAATATGAATATGTGTGTATGGCATCGTGTGGGTGAGCGGTTTGCTGATGTCAACGTGTGGATCGAGTGGCCCATGGTAGCGGTGGGGTTATGGTATGACCAGTTATTTTTGATCCATGTTATGGAGTGTTCCAGTTCCTGCCATTATCCAGCAACTTCGCACAGCCATTGAAGATGAGTGGACCAACATTCCACAGGCCATAATCAACAACCTGATCAACTCAATGTGAAGGAGATGTGTTGCACTGCGTGAGGCAGATGGTGGTCACACCAGATACTGACTGGTTTTCGGACCCCCCGGACCCCCAATACAGTAAAACTGCACATTTTAGAGTGGCCTTTTATTGTGGCCAGCCTAAGGCACACCTGTGCAATAATCATGCTGTCTAATCAGCATCTTGATATGCCACACCTGTGAGGTGGATGGATTATCTCGGCAAAGGAGAAGTGCTCACTAACACAGATTTAGACAGATTTGTGAACAATATTTGAGAGAAATAGGCATTTTGTGTACATAGAAAAAGTCTTAGATCTTTGAGTTCAGCTCATGAAAAATGGGCAAAAACAAAAGTGTTGCATTTATAATTTTGTTCAGTGTATATATAGAGTATATATACTGTATATATATAGTGGTGTTTTATTGTATATTTATGTAAGCAAAATTAGTTTACACTATTTTATCATATATTTTAATAATATAATATATTAATAATACAATATAATTTTAATAAATTATATATGTGTGTGTGTGTGTGTGTGTGTGTGTGTGTATATATATATATATATATATATATATATATAATTTAATTTTTTAGGGTTGTGGGACATACTTATTCTATTATAATAATAGCTGTGCTAGGTTCACACAGTATTGCAGCCCCTTTCTTATCAAATAATAAAGTAATTTAAGGTAAAATCAATATTTCATGGCCTTTATTTTTTTCGGTAAGAAGCTGTCATTATCGCAGAATAATAGCCGGTAATTATTGCAAATCAACCTTCTTCAGACTGACCGTATATTATCCCTTGTTTGTTGTACCCCTGATGTCCACAGCCCAGTGTGTTGTGGGAAAACAGGAACCCACTTTCAGCTGTCACATTTCTTGAAGGGACTTGTTACCTCTAGATGTGACATGCCAGCTCAACTCTTAACCTGTAGACAGCTGACCCCTGACTCTCGTATTCTTTTGCTGTTCTCCGCCTGCCACCCTTCCACCAGATACCTGACCTCGCTGTCACAGCCTGTTATTGTTAAAGATCCTTTTTACCATCAGGAATGGCTGTGCACTAAACATTAGACTACACTCCCATACCGTTGTTTTAAATCAACAGAATGGCAAAAGCTTAGCTAGCCGGGCTGCCGCGTAGTGCCACAGTATTGGTTTTTGTGTCAGAATGAATAGACAATGGAAAAATAAACATGGGTTTAGATACAAGACAAAGGGATGTGACTTTTGAACTACGCCTGTCGATCATCAGCAGGTGATGGAAAGATACGATTTCTAAAGCGCCACTTGGTTTCCTCTCTAAATAATGCAGCTGCACTGCCTACACTGCTTTCAGAAGAGTCCCCTACTGGTAGCGAGTGCAAGCGCACCAATCTTAATCTGAAGGTAAGGGAGCACCGACAAAGCTAGCAGAGCTGTTCTGACAGCAGCTGTCAGTGGCTTGCTCACCTCCTGCAGAGAGGCAGTGCTCACCACCCTAACACCACCCCTCACCTACTTTTATTTGGAGACCTGGAACTGTTCGGGTGGGCTTCAGTGTGGCCGCTCAGGCTCAGTGAAGCGTCGGACAGCTTGGTGTGAATGGAGGGGAGTGAAGCCCTTAGAAGACCCGGGCTGCTGAATTCACTGGCCTGGAAAACAGTTTACCAGATGTTTTGAGGGTGTTAATTATAGCATATTCTGTCAGAGCTGGAGCAACATAGTGACGTCTCTTTCACCAGCTCAAGCACAATTAGGCATTCGAGGTTCTTTCTCTGCAACCTTGTCAGTGGTGGCAGAGAGGGTCTTAATTGTCAGGGTTACTCTCACCGTGTCCTCTAGCAAAAACTCGCAGTTTATCCATTTTCCTCAGGCATATTTTAAAAGGTTAATCAGTTTTTCACAGCCTGTTTTTTTGTGAACATTACTGTAGCTCATATTTGGGTTTAAGGTTTTAAGCAAAATCAGTGGTTCTTAACCTAAAGACCCCCAATGTGCAACATAAGATATTTCCCCTGGTATTTTTGGTGTAATGTTGATGTAGTTGAAAACTAATTAAATTATTTAACAAAAATTGTTCTGTGTTTCTATAAGATACTGATTCTGTATGTTAAAAAAAAGTTATTGAGGGGAAAAAGTCAGTTGAAATATCAACGTGTAACTCATCCCTCTAAATTTATGAAATGTGCACTAATTATATGTGTTTTTTCGTGGAGAGGTGTGATATTTTTTCAGTGTGATTGGACTTACGATTTTTACTTGGCAGATGATAAAATGTTTGTAGACAACCACCTATCAACCATGGTGAACACCACTGTAACCACCTGACACCAACACCTGACAGTAAGAGATGTTATAAAGAAAAAGGCCCCTCATTTAAAGTCACAATATAATGGAATTTTTTTTTTGTACGTTGGATGTACATCTGAGTAAAATGAATTATTGGAAAATGATTGAAGATTTGTCTGATGTTTGACCAGAAGATCCAATTATGACATTCTGATTATAAAATATGATAAATAAAATTGAAATATATGAATGAATTAATCATTTACAATACGATCAATAACATGCATTTAAAAAATAGATGGGGTGAAATTACATTTCACGCAAACTTTGAAAGTGAAATGTGTGAAAAATGTAAATGTTAAACTACTTTTTTTCCCTATCCAATGCAAATGACTTTTCAACAAGCGTGAACTGCTGTATTTGTTACAGTGATCCATCATGTAAACGTCTGGCTCAACTAATGCCGTGATTGGAAGGTGGGATTGCTTGTTTTATGAATAAGAAGATGTAGATGTGTTTGGGAGACCAGTTTGTAAACAGTTATTTTTGAAATTTAATTAGATGCTGCCAGTGGTGAATAAATTATCCTTCACCTTTAGTTTAATCTTTTTGTAAATATATAAAGACTGATGACATCAAACCTATAGCTGTTTGTTCTTAGTCTGTTTGTTTATTTCTTGACTTCTAACAGTATTAGTGTTTTGCATGGCACAGAAAGCAAGTTAGCAAATAAACTTTTTCCCACCTTTTGTTTTGTCTGGTTTGAGTAGTGTTTTGTCTTTTTCTTCTGGTGTGTGTAATTTGAAAAAACAAACAGCCTAGATGGAGCTTCATGAATAAAGGATACACTGGTACAGGTGGGCTGCTGTGGGGGAAACGAAGGCTTGTCAAGCCCACCTCCAGTGTCAATCACGAAACGACAACATAAAGAGAACCAGAGCGAGAGTCTGTCTGCTAGCCGTGCTCCTAGAGGCGCTTCATGGTAGAGCTTGTCTTACTCTCAGGCTGGTGTTTCAGCTGCAAGCTCAACGGGGACAACAAAAAAGCAAGAAGTGTGACGGCAGGGCCGGGAGAGGATGAGGAAGAGTGAGAAGAAGAGTCGAGAGGTGCTCTAGGCCTTTAATCCACCTCAGTGGTACCACCTCTTCCAGCGCCGTGCCCCCGTTAGCGAGACAGCACTTCACCCGTGCCTGGCAGACATGTCTCCGCTCCTCCGTGCCAGCCCCTGACAGGTGAGAAAATCAAAAGGTCACGTCACTTTGAACTGGCAGCGTTTGTTGCCCTACTGATTTCCCCTGTGCCGCCACGGCTCGCAGGCGAGGTTGGAGGCGAGGCGGGGAGCAACTTTGGCAGCTCCTGAACTTCGTCTTTGTGAACTTTTGTACCCGTGATTTTGCTAACAACACTGCAGCACTGTGTGATTTTTGTCACAGCTGCTCCTGCCATTGTTGACGCAGGCTTGTCTCGGGAAGCCAGGGTTTCATTTACGGAACAGAAAGCCAGAGTGTTTTTATGGGCCCTGTGGGTTCAAGGCTGATGCGGATTACAGTAGAGCTCGAGCCGTGGGACTGACAACACCGTTGACTCCCGTGGCTTCTGGATACGCACGACCCTGGCGCGTCCTCTTGCCGGCCCACGTACCCCGTACAACTCAGCCCCGAAGAGACGTACTGGCTGCGCTGTCCCTCTCCCACACATACCAGCAATTATTTCGCCCATTGTCCTCATATTTGAATTGTGACCACTTTTATTGAAACGTAATACTATGCCCAAACAGACCCGGCAGAGTTTCTCAGAGCACCAACAGTCGTACTCTTTGACTTGAGCCCCTGCAGAGGTCAGACCACAGTCAGCCAGTGCTGGCAAAAACTCAAGCCCTCCCTCTGACCAGCAGGGCTCTGACAGCCTGTGAAGAGGCTGTTTGGGCTCGATGTGCTCCGGCGAGAGCCCTTATCAGCCTTCCAGGCCTGGGCTCTCCCGGGCCTCTGGTCTACACGCGGCATACAAAGCAGGGCCAGCCCCTGAGCAGCTGGAGACGCTAGAGATGTCTCACATTTCAAAGAAGAGCTGAAGGAGGGGAGAGCTCAAGAGCCTGAGAGGCAGGGAAAAAAATGAAAGTGCATATCTTCATGTTGGATGGCTTGTCTAGCTGGGGCGTCTATTCCCAGCGCACCTGTCACGGGGAAGGTTAGAATTAAAAGCGCAGATAGCAGGGTTCTTCCTCCACTGATGGCAGAAGGCAAGAGAAAGTGCATTAACTTGCCAGGATGGATGTCATGGCGCTGGTCTGGAGATGGTGCCTCTGCTAACCGAAAGGCCAAACAATGGACTTAAAGTCTGGCTGTGATGCTATTTTAGTCTGAATTTTTGTATGCAAGTGAGATATATTGACTGCCAAACTTTCGAGTTCATGCTACTGCGGGTTTTCTTGAAGTTCAACTTCCTCCAAGTTCCTTTACCCAGCGTATGACCTCTGGCTAACCCAGCGCCAGAGCAGCATCGCTCTTCTTGTCGATCTGTGTGCTATTAGGCTAGTGCAAAACACCATCGCTAGTCTTCTCACAACACTGCTTGTATCTATCCTGAACCCTCCTTTTGTTTCTGCCGCAGGCTGCATTTACATAAGAGGCTTATATCAGCCATACACTCTCTCTTTTAGAGAAAACAAAGGAACAAAAGCTATTGTTTGCTAAGTAACAATTTTTGGATGTCACAAAAAACTGATGAAATGCATGGAGCCAGAAAAAAAGAAAAATCATCAAAAAGAAGATGTATTCCTCCCCTGATAGCTTTTTGGTGTTTTCAGATGCCCGAGTTGTCGTATGTAAATAGCACACACATGACCTTGAAGCTTTGATGCGGGATTGACAGGAGGAACTACAAGAAGATAAATAATGATCTGTGTCTTTTCAGTCCTCCGGCAACAAAAACAGACATGTGATACACACTCCTCTGGGAGTAAGCCACTGAGGCCAAATATAATGTTTTCAGTTGACCGAGATAAACTCTTTATTTGTGTGCCAACATATCGTCTGATTATTTTGGTGTTTACAGTTCTGACTAACAAGCCAATGATATATGAATAATTAATGCTGCCAAATTACTAGCACACACAGGAAGGATTTTTTTTCTGTCTGAGAGTAAAACATATGTGGCATATTTTAGATTCTATAAACAACTCTTTCTATCAGCGATTGCAATTTCCCAAGAACAAATTAAAGTGGCTTGAATATTATTTAATGATTTGGTTTATTTTATCCCTTTTAGCACTGCAAAAATTTAAATAGTGATTGTACAAAACCCATGGCTATGATGTTGTGTTTAGTTGTTAGGTGGTTGCTGTTGCTATGGTCCTTGTGAGTGGTTGTGAGCATGTTGCTACTGCGGTTTCTAGAGTGTTGCTAGGTGGTTGCTAGGATGTTTATGAAGTGGTTGCATTATGAGTCTAAACTGGAAGAGCCCACCTCAAAGTCTCTGTGATATTTTGGTCTGTAGATACAGTATGGCTGGGTGTAATAATTAATAATACTGTACATATTTTTGTATACGTATTTAAAAAAATGTATTTATAGTATAATATACTATTTGAGCACTCTGCTAGGTAAAAAAAACTCTGATTATTCAGACAATAAAAAACTGCTTATTATATGAACAATAGAAATAGCCTGCAATTTTTCTAGACTGCTAAATGAAATCAATATTTAACTAAACATTTGTTGATTCCTTGCCCTCTATCTTGCTCTCAATATTCTCAGCATGACTCTTTTCATCATTTTTGCTGGTCTGTGTTCACATGTTCTTCTGGGAGAATCGAGTAGCCAGCAGCATTTCTCGAGGTCATGGGCATACGACTCTTTGTGTGCTTGAGTTAAGTATGAAAACCTGAAGGGGTTTTGAAGGGAACATTGTAGGCCTGGATCTGGTCCACTGAAGCACATAGTTAACGCTCTATGTCATCAGCCTCCCTTTGCCAAAGGCTCTATTGAGGTTTTAACCTTATGGACAAGAGGACACAACTGATGACTTTAGAGACTGAGGTCAGACTCGGAGGGTTTGCTTTCTATCCGAGGACTATGTGCTATCATTTGTTTTCACTTGAAGATGTGGAGATGTTCCGAAGTGTACATGTGAAATTGATTTGCTCTTTTTTTTTCTCTCTCCTTTTTTTCTGCTCTCTTTTGTTCTACTCTTCACAATGCACATCAGCAAGCTGTGGAGGATTTGCTGGAGGACGAGGAGGAAGACTTTGATAGAGATGACAAGGTAATTATCGGTGCCACTCACAAACATGTATTCTAACAGATGTATATTTAATGCTCAAATGCTCTTTTCTAAAGTGAAATGTAATGAAAATGTAGTAGTTATTGTGTTTGACCTCACTCAAATACCAGTAGGTCATTGTTTTCTTGTGTATTCAACGCTTTCGGCCACTTTTCATAGAGTCAAGGTCCAAAGCCATGTTTCCTTTCTACCCAGAATAAGGGGGAATCACATAGGCATAAATAAACTTGGCTTCAGAGTCTCTATGTTGAGCTTCTGATATTTCTCAAGGCCTTTGAAGTGCAATTAATAGCATTCTAATGACCGCAGGCCAAATGCCCCAGCAGCATTCACAAGGAAGCATTTTAATGGTTCTGAACTGACAGATTCATGTCATTGCCCGCCAAAATGCCAGCACTTATGTACTTTGTCTGGAAATGGGTCAATAAGAATGTCAACAAGCACATTTTTGAGCAGTGCGGACTTAAGATGAAAACATAACCTTTGACATCTTACTCACATTTCTCCTAAGTGGACTTTTAAAGAGCATGAAGTATACGTAACGTGTGGTCTTGGGTATGTTGTCAATGATCTGTTGTTCCTCCTGTCAAGAGTAGCTTCAGTTGAGAGGTTGGAAGGTTGAAAAGAGCTACTTGGGATTCTTTGTTTTAGGCTTTTCTTCTCTGATGTCCTCCCTCTGTCCTTTCTCCTTCTCTTTCTCCATTTGCATAGTCTTAGTTCGCTTAGATTTGCATAGTTTTGTTTTCTTCATAACTGGTTAGAATGATTTAAATAGTTTAAATTAGAGTTTGCATCAGTATTGTGGAGGCTATTTTGAATTATTAGACTAGCTTGGAAAAACTACATTTAGGTCAAAAAGTTCAATGATAAAAGTACTAAAATGTAGTCAGTGTATATGTATATATTTGTTACACAAAAAAATTATTATTAAATGTCTATGAATTAAGAATTTTGTTGTGCCATAGTTAAAATCTGATTGCGTTATTCTCAATGCTTCATAGCGTACATAGTTTGTTAATGTGACATTTAGTACACAGATGTTTTTTTGTCATTGTCAAGTACTGTTTTTTGAACAATATTTGTATGATTTGTTGGATGGTCAGTGTTGCGCTCTATTACAACATTTATTTGGAGCAAAAACTAATTCGAAAGACAGTATTGAATTGAAAATAATTGCAATATTTATTTATTTATGAACTAGAAAGCACACAATTAAATTAAAAGTAAAAATGTAGTGGTGAACAGAAGCATTTCAGTAAATATTTATATTGAAACAGTGAATCATTCATTGATCAATTATGTTTTTATTTGTAATAATTTATTTGTCAAATATTATGTATTTTGATTATGTATTTTTCATTAAAATTAATCAGAATTAGCAATGCTACAGATAACAGAGGCTTCACAAAAGCAACGTGATGAAAAATATCACAATGCAGAATTTTGTCAGGCAACAACGCTAAGAGTTAGAAAAAGTGGCTTGTTATTTTAAAAGAAACACTATTTAGAGAATGAAATAGCTGAAATACATACTTTCAGTTCCTCCTCAATAGTTTGCACCCCCCCTCCCCCATCTATGTCTTTACTTACTTCTACATGTCAATTTGTTGATGACCTCATACTCTCATTACCTCTTCTGTTTGTTCAAAAAGTAAAATACTGAGGTCACATCAGGGAAGGCCCACTTTTACTGGATGAAGGAGGGAAAAAATTTATAAATGTGCCAAGGTCTCATTTTAATTGAACCTGAAGCATATGTTGCAAGTGTGTGCAATATATCCCAGATGTTTAGGTCAGGCCTAGCTCTTCCTTAGTCTCCACTAGGAAGCTATTAGCCGGATAACCTTTGCTCCAGGGGCTAAATGGGGTATTACATGGCAGGCACCTGTTTTGCATTGGACTGGGGACCTCTTGCAGGCGTAGTATGAGCCAAAACATGTGTTCTTACTTAACAAACTGTTTTGTGATAGTTAAAAGTGTCTTTCTTCAGACTCACTGCAGATATTAGTCAATTACTCTTAATGAAAGTCCAAAGTCAAGGCTAATTGATGGAGACGGCTCAGTTGTTTTGCTCAAGTAGGCAATTGGTTCCAAAACAAGAAACAGGGAGGGAGAAAAAGAGAGGAAGATCAGGTGAAAGCAAAGTTAGTGCAAGTAGCACTGTAAAAGTGTTTTAAAACGGGGGATTTTTGCTGTGAAACTCATAATTTAAAGAAGTTTTTCCCTATTAAAACAGTAGTTTGCTACTCTGCCAGTTACTTACAAAAGCTAATTGCATTGAAATTGTTTATAGTTGTCATTTGACTTTAAAAAAAATCTACACAATAAAAATAAAAATCAACACCTTTTCCACTAAATTAACATTAGCAATGAACAACATTGAATACTTTTACTAAAACATTTAAATGAATGCCATTTTGTGTTGCCTCAGATTTTAAGAGCATTGTGAAAGTGGAATGCCTAAAGCACAGCCATGACCTCTTCAATATCCCAGCTTCTTCAAAGGGCAAACATTCAAGCTAACAGGTCTTCAACATGAGTTTGGGAAGAGCAAGTTATTACATTAGATGATAGATTCTGAAGACATGCAGTTCTTTTTATAAAGTACACCAATATATTTTCCACGGTAAGAACAGAAATGAGAATACAAATAGGATAAATTATGATTTCATATTACCCTCAAATGCTTTAGTTTTAGCCTGGCAAGCTACAGTTTCAAAGTACCTTTTCCAGCACTTTTTCTGACAATGAATTTTAGGGTTTAACACAATTTGGATGGCTTTATATGCAAAAGCATGCTGGGTACATCAACTGTGTGAGCCATATGCTTGCCACACACTTCTCCTTTTTTCTTTGCCAGGCTAGTGCCAGTGTGTGTGCATGTGAACGTGTACATGTGTGTGTTTACAGTGCTGAATAGCTCTCTGGAGAGCTCACCGACTCCACCAAATTCATCAGCAACCCCGGCAATAACAGCCAAAATATTTTAACACCTGCTCCGCCAAACACATGTAAACACACAGGCAGAATGGCAGGTAATTATCCAGGTGATAATTAATGTGCCTCACATTGTTAAACCTCTCTCAGATATGCTAGTGTGGAATTAAGGATTAGCATCGGGCTTGCTACGATAACGCACTATAATGCTCCGCTTGTGCCACAGCACTTGTGTGCACCCACTTTCCCAAAGAAAGTTTGCGAAGGTTTTGTATTTTCATTACCGTTCTTTTTTTTATGCAGCTATTCCTCACCTGTCATAAAACAGATGCTGGAGGACCCAGTCTTTCTTGCTCTAATAATATTTTGAGATGAACTGTGGTGTTGTTTTTAATGGAATAATTCACTTTTTACTCACATTTACTCAACCTCATGTCATTACAAACCTGCAGGACTTCCTTTCTTTTGTGAAACCCAAAAGGAGAAATTTTGAACAATGTGCTGGTCACTCTCGGTTGATATTTCCAGAGACAGTACGCTAAACATTTTGTTTGTGTAATTAGCATGTTTAAATGGTCAAAGCAACACCGCAAACACAGGCGGAGCGCCTTCAGGATGCAGAACTATTCTAAAATCTTTTAGAGCTGCTTGGATTCAACTCACTTTCAATTTTCCTTTTATTTGAAAGAAAATTGTGTAATTTTTAGTAGTCATTATAGGCTGTGACTGATATCAAGCTTCTGTTTGAAAAAGGAAAAAAAAATAATGCATGGCCGCTTAGAACTTCCGTTCTCTTTTCTATGCGATGGCTTTTTAGCTTTAAAAAGATGCCTAAGCACCATAAAAGTGGTTCAGATGACTCATTTCTTCTAAAGCAATACACAGAGACCAAAAATTAAGTCACTGTTCACCGATAAACTATTGTGATAAGTCAGTGAGTTGAGCACAAGAACCAAATCAGTCTGATTTGTGAATGAATCATTCACAAAGATTTTGTTAACTGGATCAACAAATTATTTGAAAAGAGTTTACTCAAAAGAGCAATTCATCCACAAATTAGACATAACTACTACAGTACTTTCAGTGATCAACATACATTTCAATGTGTTTCTTTCACAAGCACATTGTATGACTTCAAAAGACTTGGAATACAGTGCAAATGTTGTATGGACCACTTGTATGGTGCTGTTTTGTTTCTTTGAAGATTAAAAGCTCCAGCATTAATTTGAGCTGCATGGAAAAAAGCAGCCTGGACATTTTCACAAAACATCTAATTTTTTCTTCCATTGAAGACAGTAATGACATGAGAGAGTAAATTATTTTTTTATTTTTTAAAATTTTTTTATTCATTTTCAGCAGCATGCACATTCCAAATCACTGTCTGTTAGTTATTCCAACAAGTTTTTTTTTTTGCACACATGCTAATTGATGGTACGGCTATTTTGTTGACATCATTAGAACCAGTGTTGTGCGGACATGTGTCCGGAGTGGAGTACGGAGGGATATTCAGCGCTAGTGCTCCGTCTGAGAAGCAGCCAGTATGATAGCGCCAGTGTCTCCAGGGAGCGAAAGAGAGAGGGTGAAAGAGTGCTGAGATTAGGAGTATACGCATGGCTGGGCACTGGAGTAATGGTCCTACACATACACACACACAGCCCGAGGAGGAGCCGCCCCAGATAAGATACACACTGCAATCATGTCATGCTCACAGGCTTACCACATCTCACGCACGCCTCCTTACATGCCCAACAGCTGTTAGGAAGTGTGTGTGATTGTGCTGCCTGCTCGACTGGATATTAAAGATGGCATGTAACCGAATGCTGTACGTCTTATAAATAAACAAGCATTCAATATGAATGTGAAGCAAAACAGTGACAGAATAAGAGAAAAAACAAGATATTTTTAGTTGTCAAAGGCTTGTTGGATTCCATGAAGGTCTCAGTTTTGTGAATTAATTCAAGCTAAAGGTAGCTTTTAGGCTAAATAAACTATGCAAATATGCAAATGCAGACACTTGGCCGACACTGTCAAGCACACAGGCAAACTGTGGTGGAAGGAAACCTCAGAACTCAAGGGGGCGATGAAGTTAACTTTAAATATCTGTGCCATAGGATAAGTGTTATGCGATTATAGTTCAGGTAGCTAACGTCTCTAGGTTACGTATGTACCATGGTTACATATGTACCATGGTTACATACGTAACCTAGAGACGTTCCCCTTCAGGAACTCGAGCTGCGTCGAGTCACTTTGGGAATGAAAATACCCTCTGCGCCACACTACCAAGTCCCTGCCTGTGTGTGTATCTTGTGAGCAAATCACAAAGAGAGAACTTGGGAACCTGGGGTAGATGCCAGGTCTAGGTTGTAAAACTGGACAAAAGTGTGTGGAGAGGACCAGCCCGCCGCAGCACAAATGTCCTGCAAGGCCACACCCAAGTTGAAAGCCTTGGAGGCCGCCATACTCCTGGTCGAGTGCGCTCTGACCCCCCATAGGTGACGGGAGGCCAGAGGACTCGTAGGCTAGTGAGATGGCCTCGACCACCCACCTACTCATAGTCTGCTTGGTCGCCGGAAATCCCTTCTTTGGCGGACCAAAACAAACAAAAAGCTGATCTGCCTTATGCCACGGGGCAGCTCTGTGTGCGTAAGTGTCCAGTGCTCGAACTGGACAGAGCAGATTAAGCCTTTCTTGGCCTACTTCCTGGTACGGAGGAGGACAGAATGCCTAAAGTACTATGGGCCCTGGTGAAGAAGTGGGCACCTTAGGGACATACCCGGCCCTCGGGTAAAGGAATGCCCTAACCATGCCTGGAGCAAATTCCAGGCACGAAACAGAAAGTGCCTGAAGATCCCCGATCCTTTTTAGTGAGGAAATAGCGAGGAGAAAGATGGTCTTGAGCCTGAGCAACTTGACCGAAACTTCTTCTATGGGTTCAAAGGGGGCATTGCATAAGCCCTCCAGAACCACAGCCAGGTCCCATGAGGGCACCTTGGTGCGCTGTACCAGCCTCAGGGTGCCACGAAGGAAACGAGTGACAAGTGGGTGTCTTCCCAATGATTGACCACCCAGAAGGGTGTGGTAAGCAGCTAAGTCCGAGACACCATACTCGGGCCGGCCAGAACGGGGCTACTAGCAACAGACAGACCCCATCCCGGCGTACCCTCTCCAGAACTCCCGGGAGCAGAACGATCGGGGGAAAAGTGTACAGACGACACCTCGGCCACGTCTGCACCATGGCATCAAGCCCCAGTGGAGCTGGATGCGTGAGGGAGAACCAGAGCGGACAGTGTGTCGATTCCTGCGACGCAAATAGATCCACTTCCGCCTGGCCAAATTCCCTCCAAATGAGCTCCTATCCTTCCAGGCCTCAGCCCCTGTCTCGACAGGACATCTGCCCCCTGATTTAGATACCTTAGAGAGAGGAGCTTCCCCTGAGCCCACAGAAGGATCTGGCGCGCAAACTTGTACAAGGGGCGCGAACGCAGACCCCCCTGCCGATTGATGTAGGAGACCACCGATGTGTTGTCTGTGCGGAGAAGCACATGATGCCCCCTTAGGTCTGGAAGGAAATGTGTCAGAGTTCGAAACACGGCCAGCATTTCCCAGCAGTTGATGTGCCAAAAGAGACGATGGCCTTCCCGCAGACCCTGGGCAGAGCGGCCACTCATGACCACTTCCCAGCCCGTGAGAGAGGCATCCGTCGTTAGCGTTACGCGATGTCAAGGAGCCCCTAACGTCGGGCCTTGAACCAGGAACCAAGGTTTCTTCCACATGTCTAAGGCACGTAAGCATCGCCGCGTGACCTTGATCATGCAAAGCGGATTACCCCTCAGGGAAAATCCTTTGGTTCTGAGCCACCACTGCAAGAGTCTCATGTACAGCAGGGTCGATATAATTGAGTATGCGGATGCCCTGGAGTCGCAGTGGAGCCAGAGCAGCATCCACACACTTCGTGAAAGTGCGGGGTGAGAGTGACAGGCCGAAGGGAAGAACTCGATATTGGTATGCTTCGCCCCCGAAAGCAAACCTCAGGAGCCTTCAGTGTTGAGGGAGGATGGAAACATGGAAATAAGCGTCTCTGAGATCTATCGTAACAAACCAGTCCTCGGACTGGATCTGAGATACTATCT
>NW_015505714.1:783169-783384 GCF_001515645.1 Sinocyclocheilus grahami | reverse complement strand
TGAAGGCTGTGATCTGGATTCAGAAAACGCTCATCTAATTATTTTTAGGATGAGCGTCCTGTTTCTAGGCTGGCCAAACTATATTGCGAATGCACGAATGCACGAAACACACCCCATAATCACGAATCACATTCCACAGTCTCCTCTGTCTCGACACTCATCACACTCGGAGGAACGGAGGAAGATAGATGAAGCGTCTGGCTCTCTCTCTCTGG
>NW_015505714.1:761772-783007 GCF_001515645.1 Sinocyclocheilus grahami | reverse complement strand
GCATACGCAGCGAGAGTAACTCGCAGTGATGACAATCAGCTGCTCGAAAGCTGACCGTGCATGCTCCGCTCCTAAACAAACGACACACAAATCGTGTGTATCCCCCGCCGCCAGATATCGTGGGCAGGGAGAAACACAGCGTTCGCTCGCCAGAGACTTTTTCATGATTGTTTTTTATATATGCTTGTGCAGACAGACAACAGTAAATAGACAGACACATACACAGAGCGCTACTGAAGAGCAGAAGCTGGCTTGCGCTCTGCTGGATGCACTTTTATACTTTCTGGTGCTTACGTCACCCCGCTTGTGACGTCTCGCTGCTCCATTGGACTGATTTGACACGTGCTTCAGAACGCGGTCACGCAAGGGCATTCCCAAAGCGACTCGACGCAGCTCGAGTTCCTGAAGGGGAACTATAAACACATCAGCAGTTGAAGAGCATGTGTATTACCATTCAAAAGTTTTGGGTCAAACTGTTTTTTTTTTTAAATTAATTAATTAATTAATAAAAAATTTTTTTTTTAAATGTGTCTTTAAAGACTCTTTTGCTCACCAAGGCTGCATTTATTTGATCAAAAAATGCAGTGAAAACAGTAATATTTTGAAATATTATTTTGATTAATTAAAAAATGTTTTCTTTTTTTGTATATTTTAAAATGTAATTTATTCCTGTGATGGCAAAGCTGAATTTTCAGCAGGCATTATTCCACTCTTCAGTGTCACATGATCCTTCAGAATTTAATATGCATTTCTTAACCAAATGACTAACATTTCTTATTATCAATATTGAAAACAGTTGTGCTGTTAAATATTTTTTGAATGAATGAATGAATTTTACTCACCCCTAACTTTTGAATGGTAGTGCACTATTGTGTTGAAAGGTTTGGGAGAAATTTACCGGATTCATGTTACATCAAGCTTTTCAGCTGTCATTGTTCAAACACACCACAGATTGCATAACTGATATATAGTGAATAAACTAAAGATTAAACTGGAAAAAAAAAATCACAATAATTTTACAATTCACAGTTAAATATTTTTGACTGTAACTGTAAACTGATTACCAACTACTATTGTTAACTGCAAGTAAATGCAGTTACTCGTATTTTGTACTTTTAAGTGTAACGTTGTTATATGTACAGTATTCTGACACTCCCTGAAACTGTGTACTCTCTAAACTGTTGATCTGCCATTACAGTTGTTGACCTTAAAGAGAAAACTGGCCATGTAAGACAGTCTATGTTAATTCCAGCTATCCAAGCGCACATAGGAATGCAGATCTACTGTATTACTGTATATAGTTCATTTATTTATAGTGTTAAAAATAAACAATGTACTGTGAGCAAAATAAATAAAAGTCTTCTGTGTAAAAGGAAAAAAAAAATAGCAAAAGAAATAAAGGGCAAAAGAAATAAAAAATATCGCCTGTTTCTCTCTTTCTCTCTCTTTGGACTTGGCCTTATTTTAAGAGTTTAGCCTACTCTTACCTACTCTCTCCACCACACCACTGCCACTTTAGCAGGGAGAAACATAAGCTAACCTCTCTGCACTGTGAAACGCTGACAATCTGATCCCGGTTCATGCACATTTATGTCCACTAGAATCTAGCATTACAAGCGAGCCTTATCTGTAGATAACACACGGAGGGTTAAACCCAGCCGAGCAGAGGCAGGGGGTTGATCTGGGCGATAGCTAAATGGCGGTTTGTAATTGGACTAAAGAGTGTGCTAGGGATTATTTTTATTACTTTGAAAAACTGTTACTGAAAACTTGTTCTCGGGCTATTGAGCTTGTGATATGTGATGCGTATCCTCAGGTAGCGTGGCTTTCTTCAGTGCTAAGGAGAATACAGAGAGAAAGAGAGAATGTTTGTGCTTCTCCGGCTCCTTTTCTTCTCAGTGCCTCTAAAAGATGAAAAGCTTCATGCTGTAAAAGATGCATTTGACTTTTTTCCCTTTTCTTCTTATTTAGGGGAGAGATGCTCCTAGGAGCTGCATTTTAATCATGTTTGGCTAATAAAGAGAGATTAGAATATCCTTTACACACACTCAGGGCATTGTCTTGTTGTGTAAAATAGCTTAATTGTTTCATTTCTCTGTTTTGCCTTTATATCAGGTGGATTTTTTTCTTCTCTCTCAAGGTTCCTAAGCCATCTTAGTAGCCACCAATGTTTTTTTTTTGTCTAATTATTTTCCTTTTGTAGCCCTGCTTTAAAAAGATCTCAATTTATTCTGGTCCACAAGGTGCCGGGCTCAGTCCCCTCCCAGGATGGCCGGCTGCCGGAAAGCCATATCCTTGCGGATATTTTGGCTTCCTGGCACTTTGAGTGGATACGCGTGATGGTGGTAAGTGCGGTCCGTATGTCCCCCGTGTCTCACTTTTATGGCTCATCGTCTGTCATGCCAAGCAGGGTTGTGTGTCGCTCCCTTTCATTTCTCACTTTGTTCTCAGTTATCACTTTACCTTCTTTATCTTGAAGAAATCACCTGGTGCTTAGTTATTTGTTTGAATCTGCAATAGCTGAAAACTTCCTACACTTCATAAAATGGGTTGTTCGGTGGGTGCTAGTGCTAGGTCATCTAAGTACAGCAAGATGCTTGGTAGAAAGTAGTTTTGAAAGTAGTCTTTTGGGGCTGGGTTTTCTCCATATTGTTTTGGTCTAAACATAGCGGTGTTCTTTACTAACCATGTGTCTACAAGCATTCAAGGTGCTCTGGGGCCTACATGTTTGTGCTGTCACTAACCTCTTTCAAACCAGCCACAAGCCCAACATGGCTTACTCGATGAGAAACTGATTTGTAGATCGGCTCACGAAGAAGAAACACCGAACCTGTGCTGTGTAAACAAGGAAAGCAGCTTCCAAGAAGAGGGTTTATGAATGAATTATGAGGGTGTATTGATGTTTGTCTCTGAAGTGGAGGAATGCCATTGCCATTTATATCCTTTTGAGAAGTGCATTCCTCAAGGAAACTTTTGAAATTGAGAACGTCTACATGCACTCACTATAGATGGCATCTCAGCACATTCATAAGTAATAGAGAACTGGGTGTCATTTTAAACTGTCTAGTGTAATGGGAAACTAAATTTAAGAGGTAAATTGTTAAAAGCCATGGTCAGTGTTGGGAGTAACGCATTACAAGTAACGCGAGTTACGTAATCAGATTACTTTTTTCAAGTAACTAGTAAAGTAACGCATAAATGTTTAATTTACAAAAGAATATCTGAGTTAATTTTTCAAATAAGTAACGCAAGTTACTTTTTTTCCCCAATTTATTGATTGACAGCTCTCCTGTCCCCATGTTGAGAGAAATCACAAGATGTTACTGTAGTTCTAAAATAAATATGAATATGCATTAATTCATCTCACTCACAAAAAAAACAGATTCAGTATTCCTCAAAATGAATACAAATAATGCATAATATATATGGACGCAAACCTGCAATAATTAAATGTTAAACAACACAAATATCCTTTATGTATTTAATCCCATTCTATGAACCAATGTCTTTGCTTCTGACCTTCGATGATCCAGTTCACTCATACTAATAAGCAAAAATTACTCTTGACAAACATTTGTGTCTTTTTTTATTGCTGAAGTGTGTTGAAATTTCTTCTTCTGCATTCTACTGTACGGACGTAAATTTACTTTCCCTTCAACGTAAGGCTTATTCATTTCACTTTTGGTGAGAAAAGGCTTTTATATTTGCCAAAAATAGATTTTTTATTTTAAAAACAAACAAGCAAGCCCTGTCCATATTTAAAAAGTAAAGGAAAAGTAACGTAACACATTACTTTCCATAAAAAGTAACTAAGTAACGTAATTAGTTACTTTTTTTATGGAGTAACTAATACTTTTTTTTTTTAGAAGCAATGCATTAATTAGAATGCTGACAGCTTAAAGGAATAGTTATGTTAAATAAATGAATTAATTCTGTCATGATTTGCTCAGCCCATCTCATTCCTAACCTATTTTATTTTATCTGTCCATATTTAAAAAGTAAAGGAAAAGTAACGTAACACATTACTTTCCATAAAAAGTAACTAAGTAACGTAATTAGTTACTTTTTTTATGGAGTAACTAATACTTTTTTTTTTTTAGAAGCAATGCATTAATTAGAATGCTGACAGCTTAAAGGAATAGTTATGTTAAATAAATGAATTAATTCTGTCATGATTTGCTCAGCCCATCTCATTCCTAACCTATTTTATTTTATTTTAATATATATTTAATATATATTTTTTATACGTTTATTTTTATGTTTTTTATTTAATTTAATTAAAAAAATATGTATTTCTGGTGTTTATGGCAGAGAATTGACAGGAAGCAAAGTGGGAGAGAGGGGGGTGAGATTGGGAAAGGACCACGAGCTGGGACTCAAACTTGGGTTGCCGAAATCGCATGTCCATGCACTGCCCACAAGGTCATAGTCTCTGACAAAGATTATATTTTAAAGAATGTTGAAACAACTGTTTTGTATATCTTTTGCCCCTAAGAAATGTCTGAATGCAGTCATGTGAACCCAGGACAAGCCTTATTATACAGCATGTTTGTTGTTGACCATCTACTGTCCAGTCCACTTTGAAAATGTGTGGTTTTGCACATCCATAGTGGCTATATTGGTTTGCCTGTTGGTGCCCAGCTTGATGATGTTCCCCAGTTTGACGGCCTCATTTTTGCGAGATGCAGAGGGCAGGGGCGAATCCTGTGTAGCGGCGGGTGGAGCTAATTGTGCTCCATTCATCATCAGGTGGCATCCAGGGACCCAGAGAGGACAGGGCAAGGAGAGCAGGGGGAATGCAAGTGATCTGAAGTGAGGAGGGAGGGGGGTTGCTCCAGGGGTGAGGGGCATCATCAGAGAGGCTGGAGAACAGGGGCAACTATCAGGTTGACCTTGGGGCTGATGGAGTGCCTTGCCCGCTGGGTGCGGAGGCCTGGGGAGTAATGGCGAAGGTGAACCCGGCTCTCCAGCGGATCCATTAGAGCCTAATGCTGTTGTTTTTAGCAGGGAGCAGTGGGAAGCAGAGGTCGGACATAAAATAAAGTGTATTCTCCCTGTTTATGGTGTTATTCATCTGCACGTCATGGCACAGGTACGTACCGGGAGCGCAGGACAATGGGGTGCTGGTGTGGAAGCAGTTACAGTACAGTGGTTTTTTGGGGCTCCTTAAAACTGAGGGCGCTCACCATAACTAAAACCTTTCTTTTGTGTCTGAGAGACAGAGAGAGCTATCATTGGAAAGGTCGAAATAGAGGTTTGCTATATATCTTTAACTTGAATGAAGAGTGCAGCATATCTCTTTAATTGCTACTATGGAGGACAATGTTTTGCATAATCTCCACATGGATTGATTAGCTACAGTAAATTAGCACTTTTATCTTGTGTAGTCCTTGATGACAAAACAGCTTTGGTTGCATGAATTTCCAGAAGCTGGTTGATCAAGTCTTGCTAGTTTAGCCAAGAAGCCTGGACAGACCATTTTCAGAAGGTGTGGACTCTTGTTTGATTTGATTGAGTTGATTTGAATCGTCCAGTCCTGTTCCTGGAGGTCCAACATCCTGCAGAGTTCAGCTCCAACCTGCCCCACTGGCAACACACCTGCTTGGAAGGTTCTAGAAATCCTGAAGACCTTGATTAGCTTATTAAGGTGTGTTCATTTGGGTTGGACCTGAACCTTGCAGAAAGATGGCCCTCCAGGAGCAAGATTGGATGCCCCTGCCTTAAACAATAAGAATTTCTTTTTAATTTGATTTATAAAATGCTTGAAACCTGCCTTATTAGAACCCAACCACTCAAAATGCACCATTCTGAACAGAATGAAGTTTAGTACCTGCTGAAGAGTCACAATGACTGTTGTTAGACCTTGGCCCAGAATTCTGTCTCCAGAGGGAATACCATAGTGAGGGCGTATGGATCTCCTGAGAATAGCTCAATAGCTTTTTTGCTGCCTCTGTGGTAACATGCTGTTGCGTGGCATTCAGCATCACACCTATTTTTGGAGCGTCACTAGAGGTTTGAGGGAAGGAAGAACCTAGGGATTGGGGAGGTGAGGATAGTGCCTCTGAACTTCTGTCACACTCCCAGATGTTTTCACATATTTTATGTGTATGTGTGTGTGTGTAAAATTCTTGTTTTGTTGTGATGTTATATTACAGTTGTTTTGTTAAATTATCCCGCAAATTGTCTGGGCCGTAATGCTGTGCTAAAAACACATGCCTGTGACATGTTGAGTCTCTGATAAGAACACTGGTTCTAATCTGGTCTGCACCATTTCCCTAATATATATATTTATTTTATTTAGTCATTTATTAGACGCTTTTATCCAAAGCGACTTACAAATGAGGACAACAGAAGCAATCAATTGTAGTATTAAAACAACTAAAAACAGATCCAAAACTAAAAGATAAAACATTATAAATACTAACTATACACATTTTAAAAATAAAGAGATTAAATAAAAGTGACAAAAAAAACAACAAAATTTCAAAACTTAACATTTAAATGAAAAACAAAAAGATAAAGCTAAAAACAATTCAAAATATGAAAGAACAGAAGGTATAAGAGTATAATAATGATTCTAACATAACACTAAGCCAAACACCAAAAAACCAACTACATTATATGTGTATGTACAACCACACACACATACATATATACTGTATATGTACATACACATTTATAAATTCAATATATATTATTTCATTTCCATTTAGTTTATTGAAGTATTAAAATAACTCAAATTAAATAAAACTAAAAACTTAATAAAAGACCTATACAGACATAATAAATTCAGACATAATGTAACTAAAATGTAAATAAATAACAAATACAAATAATATAAATCAAATTACAGTAGTTTATCAGTAATCCTAAAAAATAACACTGCCAAACACACATGCTAAAAAACAACTTACTTACACATAGTAAGAAATGGTTATAAAAACTGAAACAGAAGCGAAACAAGTAATAGGAAAGAGAAGAAATAAAAAGCAATACTTATCCTTTGCTGGTGTCCCTGCCCGGTGGAGTCTTTACACTCTTTGGTCTTCACACGAGGAGGCCTTCACGCGATGGCTGCCGTGACCACTGTCGCGGTAAACTAAGCTTTTTTATGCCCGTCTAACAAAATACTAAATTAATTCAGCTGGACACACTTTCCTTATTTTCTCCGCAACAAATGGCCTAGCAAGCGGAGACACTAACAAGATACGCCATACAGAACGAGACCAAAAGCGATATCAGCACGTCTCCACACAGTAAACAAAACAAGCGTTTCCTAGCAACGACAACTGCACTAAACACTAATGACACAAGCAAATGCACTTACGAGCTGCTTTTAACTTCCGCTGATAAAGACTGCTTCTCTCAAAGACTATTTCTTTACACTGTTTTCTGCTGGCGCTTGAACACACTTTCCTTATTTTCTCCGCAACAAATGGCCAAATGGACAAGTGTTGGGGAAAGTTACTTTTAAAAGTAATGCATTACAATATTGCGTTACTCCATAAAAAAGTAACTAATTACGTAACTTAGTTACTTTTTATGGAAAGTAATGCGATACGTTACTTTTGCATTACTTTTTAAATCTGGACAGGGCTTGCTTGTTTGTTTTTAAAATAAAAAAGTTATATTTTTGGCAAATATAAAAGCCTTTTCACACCAACAGCGAAATTAATAAGCCTCAGGCTGAAGGGAAAGTAAATTTACGTCCATACAGTAGAATGCAGAAGAAGAAATTTCAACACACTTCAGCAATAAAAAAAGACACAAATGTTTGTCAAGAGTAATTTTTGCTTATTAGTATGGTTGAACTGGATCATCGAAGGTCAGAAGCAAAGACATTGGTTCATAGAATGGGATTAAATACATAAAGGATATTTGTGTTGTTTAACATTTAATTATTGCAGGTTTGCGTCAATATATATAATGCATTATTTGTATTCATTTTGAGGAATACTGAATCTGTTTTTTTTGTGAGTGAGATGAATTAATGCATATTCATATTTATTTTAGAACTACAGTAACATCTTGTGATTTCTCTCAACATGGGGACAGGAGAGCTGTCAATCAATAAATTGGAAAAAAAGTAACTTGCGTTACTTATTTGAAAAAGTAACTCAGATATTCTCTTGTAAATTAAAAAGTAATGCGTTACTTTACTAGTTACTTGAAAAAAAGTAATCTGATTGCGTTACTTGTAATGCGTTACCCCCAACACTGTATATATAAATTAAAAATAAAATCCTGCAAGTGTTGAATTAAACTAGATTATTTTATAGGAAAATCAAAGAGAAAGGTCCCAAACAGCTCTCAGAATACTCTTTAAAGTGTAAATTACAAATTTTCTTGATGTTGTATTTGAGGTTGTGTCAAAATATTTTTTTTGGTTTATATTTACTCCTTAAAAACGATAATGCGAATGGTTTTCCTTTTGATGTGAAATACATTTGGCTTCCAGTATTTGAAATAGCTGTTATTGGGAACAAGCAGGCAGTCAGGGGAGTTTCCATTTAGTCTGACACACACCTCAAATCTAATTAAACTGCAATTTTAATTAACCTCCCAAAGTGCTCAGACACGAAGACGAGGAACAATTTCATTGACAAGCCTTTCCCTGTACGTCTCTTCCCCCGTCCCATTCATTATAAATAAAGTGCTAATGAACTACTTTTGGAAAATTAATGCACATGTCTATTTAAATAAATTGTTTTTCGTTTCATGTTTCACTGATAAGAGGTGGACTCACGTCTGTCTGAGGGGACTTCTCTTGGCTTTATTTGCCGTAAGAGGTGTGGAACTCTTTTCCTTGGTGATATCGCTCCCTACTTCTGCCCGTCTGGGTCAGTGCGCCTTTGGCTCGAAATGAGAGAAGACAAACAAATAATGTATCTAGGGAGAGGCCTGGCCCGGGTGAAATGATTTCATTTTCATCTTGATCTCTATCTTATCTGCCTCCTTTGTTCCCCTCACCTTTAGTGCTGCGTAGATCAAAGAATCTTGTTTTCTCTCCCTCTGAACATGCCGAGAGAAGGGCGTGGGTGTGGATTAGGCCCAGCTGGGGGTCCGTCCTCTTGCATTGGGGCTCTGGCTTTGGTGTAAATGAAGTTTGGCGCCCCTGGGACATCGTTCCCCTTCCTGCTGTCGTTAACAAACAAGATATGCCCTCTACGAAGTGTCTGTCCTGTTCTGTGCCAACCTCATCAGTCTCCTGCTATGCTGGGTGCCCATTGCAAGGTAGTGCGAGCCTCCTGATGGGACAGTAAGGTGTGAATAGCCTGATGTTGGGAACTGGCTAGAATGGACTTGCCTCTGCTTGCCTGCAGCACTAGCAGCCCTAAGGAGTTTGGTAATGGGGATGCGCTAGGGGGTCCCGGACAGCTGCACTCAGTCCTACACACTGTTTAATGATAACACTGTTCAAGATGGGAGAGTCTGTTCATTTACTTGCCAGCCATTGATGTCACAAAGCTTATTTAACTTTTAGTGTTATTGAGGTGTTATTTGATTTTTCAGGTAATCCGTTTTCACATTAAGAATGACACTTTAAAATTGAGAACAATGCTTTAAAGATCTTGGAGACATGGCCTTGTGGTTAAAGGATTGTTTAGAGGCTGTCAACAGCATCTGTGTCATTTAAGGTGCAGATTTAATCTCTGATTGCTTTAAAGATTAAAAGCCATCAGTTTGGACAATCAAACAAAACCAGGTCTACAGTAATGCATATGGAGCAAGGAAAGCTCTTTTTATTAAAGCACTTCTCTTCACTTATTTCTAATCCAAAATCGTTATTTCTTATTCAGATCGTTGAAGATATGATTAAGATACTAAAGTACTGTCTTTACTATATATATATATATACATTTACCTACACACACACACACACACACACACACACATATATATATATATATATATATACTGTATATACATACAGTACATGCAGTAGTTTAAATATCTACTATGATTGAAATGGAATATTGATACTGAAATATTAATATCACAAATTATAATATTTATTATATTCATTATATTGTTACTATTTTTAAATATTTCATGTCATTCTGATGTTTCAGTAGTATTTTCATTTTGATATTGTTTTATTTTTTAATTACATTACTTTTATTAGTAAAGATATTCAGGAGCTGATAATGCATGATATTTGAAATACAAATGTTGTTTTAAAAATATATTTGAAAATGTTTTGAAATAATTGTGAAGATAAGTGCACTCTTTCTTTATCATAGACACCCCTGTAACTCATTGAGCCTTAAAAATTGTGTTTATAGAACTGCAGTTTAAAATCAATGCACGTGTAATCGTGTGGTTGTACTGAAATTGTAATATACAGTGGCCAGCAGCAGTGCTGATATTCAGTAGAGCAGGACACTCTTGCTCGTGTGATATCGCATTATTCAAACTCTATATATGTTGACATTGTGCATTTAGAAGAGTTCAGATTAGGCTGCACTGTTGGAAGACACTTTAAACAGAACTGATTTTTGACTAAATATCAATTTCCCTTGCCCGCTGACATCAAGTGTACCTCCCGCTGTGCCGATGTGTGTCCGCATACGTGAGGAAGAGGACCTGAGGTAATAGAAAGCCTATGTGTCACTTCAGCGGGCCACAGCTCAGCCAGGATCCACAGCAGGCTCTTCTGCAGCAGGTTGCTCCTCGGCTCGCAGCGGTGTGAGCGTGTTTATGTGTGTGTGAGAGAAGTGCAGAGGAGCAGTGAAAACAAGCCTCTCCCCAGGCTAGTGTTATTTCAACCTCCTGCCTTCCTCAATCCACTTTTGAAGGCAGGAAATCAGAGTTAGCTCATGGTTTGAGGGCCATGTGGTAATGGTTTAGACTGTAGAGACCCATGACCTGCACCTCCACCCTCGCTCGCTCGCTCGTACACGCACACACAGATACCTTGTCCCTCAAAGTCTTCTTTTCTCATATAGTGCCCGATGCAGTGGAGAGCAAGTTGGACTTTTGTTACGGTTGATAACGCAAACCAGATGGGAGTCAGGACAGGGGAGTCTTGTTAAATATTTGCTAAGAAAAATAACCCTGGGACGCGGTCTAATTATATCTATTTGTCTTGTGTGGCTTTTTGGGAAGGCGATGTGGTTATGCAGGCCATATTGGGCTTCATTTTTCAAATGTGGGATCCAGTACAAAGTTTGGGAGATGGATGGGATACTCTGTGTGCATGTGTGTGTGTGTGTGTGTGTGTTGAGGGAGTACATACAGTTTGATCAGTTTTTTTTCCGAGACCCATCTCAGTATGGTAAGCATATTTTTTCATTTTGAGGATGATATTCCAGTACCAGTCTTGTTCATTGCTTCATCTGTGGCTTGAGTTGTATGGACCCTTATACATACCTGTTCTGGAAACATTTGTTCTGCGTGTAGAAATAAGTTCTCAGCCAGGGGGTTAGGGCCCATTATGTGACCCTAATACGTCTTAGAATTATGTACATTTAATTATATTAACATTAATGTTATTTAAAATATTAAAGATGTACAACATCAAACATAATATTTTTTTTTGTTTATTCCGCTCAAATAAGAGTGCCTTTGAATATTGCCTTCTACAAAGAGGGGCCTTGAAGTCAAAAATGTTGAGAACTGCTGGTTTAAATACACACTGAAAAAAATGTTTCATTCATCCAATTAAAATAATTTAGGGTAATGATTCACATCTATATTTTTTAACTTGAGCCAATGAAAAATAAATAACTTGCCCTATTTTGCATTGGCATAATTATAGTTAAAAAATATAGATGTGAATCATCACCCTACATTTTTTTAATTGGAAGAATGAAAATTTTTTTTTCAGTGCAATTTAAATGTACAGTTTTTGTGAAGTTGTACCAGTGTTATTTTAGTATTGTTGATATACTATTATAGTTTTTGTTAATATTTTGAATTAGATTTTGTTTTTGTTTTCTGTTTTCATTTTCATTTCAGATAAAATTGTAGTAATATTGTAATTAATTTTTGTCATTTTTATTAGTTTTTTTCCTAAATGTTTAAGTTTTAGTTTTTATATTTTGGATTATTTATTTCTAGTTATTAAAAAAAAGGAATGGCAATTAAAATAGTTTTAATTCATTTTATTTTAATTTATTTCAAGTAATGAACGTTTTTTTTAATGGTTTAAGTTTTAGTTACTGATAAAACCCCAAATCAGAGTAACAGACCTTGATAATAAAATTAAAGCTCAGCTTCACCCAGCATGTAAACACGTTAATCAGACTACAATAGACCTCAGTGTTATGTGCTTGTGATACCTCTGTCTTTGAGAGCCAATACATGTGTATTTAAAATTTGTGCGTAAAATCTCTTTCAATTCAAATAATGTACAGTATCCATGCACTTGCATTCCTTTATAAAGCTAAAAAAAGATAGATGTGTCTTATGTTAGCATCTCTATGCATTGACACCATCCCTCTTTTCCTGCTTTGATTTGCACAGTGGGTTTTGATCCAGTGGTTCAGTAGCTGGTCGACTCATTGTGGACATGATCCACTGCAGTGACATTTCAATTGATCTCCATGAAAGGCCTGAGGATGGCGACTGAAGTGCTTTCAGATAAGCCTGGGCAGGGTTGAGCAGAGGCCTGGAGCTCTTGTAAAGCAGACCCGGGGCAAAGGCATAGTGATGCTCACTGCTGCATGGCAGTGCCCTCTCGCTGGGATCATTTTGCCAGGACATTTCGTTCTTCTCAAGTGCTGCCAGTCCATTTGTGTAGGCCCACCGGAGGGGCACAGCCTGTGTCTGAGTTTGGAAATCTGGACGTAGCTTATTTTTCACATTGCTAATAGGCCAGGATTTCGTTTTTTCTCTTCAAACAGACAGAGTTGCGCAAATGTAGATTTTGCCTGAGTGTTTTGTAAGTTAAATGGATGAGTTTTGAGTTTTGATCTTGTACTTTCTTGGAATAGTTCACCTAAAATGGCAATTCTGTCCTCATTTGCTTCATTTCAAACATCTATGACTTACTTTCTTCAGCAAAAAACACAGAAAAATATGTTTTTCAGGTTGTTCAGGCTGCTCTGTCAATAAAAAACAGGATTGGAATGGCATGAGGATGAGCAAATAATGACAGGATTTGTATTTTTGTGTGAACAGTCCCTTAAGGGTTAAGGTGAGTGTGGAAGTGTACATGTGTGTGTGTCTCAGCACATCAATGCACTACAATAGTCTCTGTCTGTGTGTCCACACTCAGTCACTACATTCTGTGTCAGCCCAACTGTTGCATGACTGCTCTTATTGTTAGAATAAAATCTGAGCTTTTTGACTGTGGAAACATTTAACTGACGCCTACTTTTGAGGTTCTTGTGGCCAGTGTTTTTTTTTTAAGTTGAAGGCCATCACAAGTTTTTGGTGCACATAGTAATGATGGTGGTGATGGCCACAATGATGTCACCATTGTAAAACCTGGTTATCCAACATAGCTAGTTCTCTCTGAAGAAAGTATTAGAATACATATTCTTCTCTTTATTGATACACAAAGTGTGATTAATTTCAAACATGTTTATTGCAGCATGGAGAACTTGGAAAGAGAGAGAGAGCTCACCAAGCCTTTGATGCACCTCATGCTCTTTCAGCTGTGTGGAAATGCATTTGCCCAGCCTGTCTCTCTCTCCCTCTCATTCTTTCAGGACTCCGAGAGAAAGGGTTTCATGAATAAGCTGTATGCCATTCAGGATGTGTGTATCAGTGTGCAGAATGCTCTGGATGAAGTGGCCTCCTATGGTGAGAGGATAAAGAAGTAAGTTTCAGCTTTTGCTGCTTGTGCCTGAGCAGACACGCGGGCACCACCGTGCCAATCTCTGTCACATCTTACTCAGCCTCATAAACAAACACAAACACACATGCTTACACTGCAAAAAAAATAATTTTCCTAATCAGTGTTTTTGTCTTGTTTTCCAGTGGAATGTCTAAACATCCTTAACCAAATTTATCTAAAAAGCAAAACTTGCCTTAGAGAATGAGAGTGTACCATTTAAAATGTTAAAAACAAGAATCTATCTCAAATAAATGCTGTTTCAAAAAATTTTAATCATCAAATATTCTTGAAAAAAGTATCACAAAAAATATTATCCACAAAAAAATTAAGCAGCACAACTGTTTTCAATATATAGACTGTTTCTACTCTTTTCATATTAATAAATAAAACAATTATTTAAAACTGTAATAATAATATTTCACAGTATTACTGTTAACTGTTACTATACTTTGATCAAATAAATGCAGTCTTGATGAGCATGAGACTTTTTTCAGAAACATTAAAAAGAACTTTTATAGGTCACAAACGATTTAACGGGAAAAAAGTTTGTTTTACCCCATTAGTAATTTTTTTTTCTTGTTTTAAGCATAAACCTTAATGAATACCATATTAGTATTATCTTACATATCTTTTTTATAGGTCACAAACGATTTAACGGGAAAAAAGTTTGTTTTACCCCATTAGTAATTTTTTTTCTTGTTTTAAGCATAAACCTTAATGAATACCATATTAGTATTATCTTACATATCTCATTTTAAATTAATAAATTTTAAACAAATTAAGATGTTTTTGTGTGAAATGATATTCATCGGTATGAAATATTAATACTGTACTTGCATCTTGATATTTACCATGACAGCATCGTTTTACAGGTGTTGTTGTAACTATGGTGTTTTAATAGAAACTGTAACTATAGTAAAAAATAAAATATGGCCCCACTAACATGAAACTGTCTACACTGGGTATGACCACTTGCCGCAATAACTTTAGGCTGTCTGCACTGGATGCATTAAAATAAAAGCTCTAAATCCATTTGTCCTGTTGTCGGAAGTAGCGCAAGTGTGTGGAATATGTTAGAAACAGAATGTGGCATCAGTTTACTGCATTCAGTGTAGACATTATCACTGATTATAATAGCTTCTCTTGGATTTTGTTGCAGCTTGTCTCTCATGTCCGGTGCAGACATAACGTAGAACTGTGTAGAAGGAAATAACATCCTTTTCTCACCCTTTTCTCTGTTCTCAGTACTTTGAACTGGACTGTGCCTTTCCTCAGCTGGCTGGCCATAGTGGCCTTGTGTGCGGCCACTCTTGTGGTGTACTTCATTCCTCTCAGATACATTGTACTGGCCTGGGGTAAGCTGTCATTACGCTCATAATGTGTCATGAATGATAAAATAACATTAGCATGTTACATAATGTGTATTTTAGAATTTCAAATAGACTATTGCAGGAGATCACAGAGTTTAGTGGCAGTTTAGGTTTGCATGCTACAGGGATTCGCCACCAGCACAGCAGAGAAGACAGTAAACTGCTGAGCTCAGGGCAAACTCACTCGTAGCTAATGCCCCGTGTGCTCTTTCATACAGTGTTCAGATCTGAAGCTCTGCAAGGTCAGAGAGCACAGCTCCTGTCAGCTCCATAGCAGCTGATCCTTTAAAGTACAAAGATGAGGGTTCAGAATCCGTACAGGATCTTATAAGGTCCTCCCGAAATGCACTCTGTGAGTGAGGTCTAATGCGCCACCGTTGTTTCAACTTTCAGGAGTGAACAAGTTCACCAAAAAACTGCGAGACCCATACAGCATTGACAACAATGAGCTGTTGGACTTCCTGTCCCGAGTGCCCTCAGACGTTCAAGTGGTATGTATTCCTTATAACATTCACCCCTACTGTTGGTTACCCCAGGATTGCAACTCTTGACACCTGCATGCATTTGGATTTTGCCAAATTCCAAAATGATGTCAGTTCTGATGTCACACGATGTATCAAACTTTTATGCAATTTGAGGTGTCATTTATGCCTGTAGTACAAACTGAGTGGGAGGAGTTATATACTTAAGATTATAAATTAGTTTCTATTGGTTTGTTTTAATCCCCAACCCTAAGTATGAGCAACAGGGATAGTGATGCTAGCCCGAGCAAACATAATAAAATAATAACAATGAACTCTGCTGTGTGAGAATGTATTTGTGGAGTTTTCTCTCTCCCTGTTCCCTTTTCTATGCTTTAATTTATGCTTTCCGCTCAGGGTAATATGCATAAATGCAGAATCAGGGAATTCTATTCTTGTCATCACAGACAGCCTTGTGACTCATTACCATGGAAAGAACGTTGACTTTTTAAACTTACAAACTTCTCCTAAACTTTTATACCTATAATGGCAATTTCTTCTGTGGAAATATATAATGCTAATTAATATTTTATTGATTTCGGTCCTTGCAATTGGGTGTTTCTTTAAAGGGGTCATATGATGCTATTTTAAAGATCATTATTTTGTGTATTTGGTGTAACAGAATATGTTGACATGCTTTAATGTTAAAAAAACACATTATTTTTCAAATACTGTACATTATTGTAGGTCCTCTATGCCCCGCCTCTCTCAAACGCATAGTTTTCAACAAAGCCCCCTCCTTTGACAAGCGCAGTCTGCTCTGATTGGCCAGCTGACCCAGTGCATTGTGATTGGCCGAACACCACAAGCACGCGTCAGAAATGTAACACCCCTCACCATAATCGCAGCTTCAGCTTTCAAAGTAAATATCAAGACAGTTAATAATGTTGTTAGTTTTACCATCAGTTCAAGCCCCAAAGGGCAACAGAGTCGCGTGACAGACACAGTGATGATGCAGTACACAAGCCGCGGTTAAGACACCTGACGTGCTATGATTTCTGACAGGCAGTTCACTCTCCTGTGATGTGACCCTGTTCCCCTCACACTCACACACACAACGCGTTACTCTGCGCTGCGCAAAACTCCGCATTTGAACAGTCAATAGCAAATACTTAAACTAATAACAAAACATACTTACAGTCGCTGATTCGGAAGCACCAGATTGTCATAGCAAAGTCGGAAATGGCCCTTTTTTTTTTAGAAATAGCCTTTGTGCACTGCCAGCCTTGTACTCTTCTAGGTTAAAAAAATTGTCGTCCATAAAATGAGTTGCAGAAATTCAAACATCTGGGATGTGCTGTTCTGTTGTAAATAAATCTTAACCAATGATTCCTAATTACATCTACTTCCGGAAGGCCAAATAAAGTGCTTTTGCTTTCGCACTGAAACACACAGTGTCTCCCTGACATGACTGCTTCAACACTACTGCTGTTCCTGAAACCACGCCTTCTTTCTTTGCGTGCACATTTGGGCGGCATTATGCTAATATTTCCACATAGTGACGTAGATATGTGGGGGCGTGTTAGAATGAGCCATTTTAGGTAGGCGTGGTTGATTCTTAACTTTTATAAAGAATCTCTTATGAAGATCTCTTTGGATTTGAGACTTTAGTCTTTGCAACTTTGCAACTTTACAGATCTTCTTTATGCACCAAGAGCTTGTAACACTCCAAAGAGAAGGGGAAAATTGAAATTGCATCATATGACCCCTTTAACTACAAGTATCTTAATGTACCAGGTGTTGTGCTACAGTTTTTTTTAAAAGTCATGCTAAAACTTGGAAATTACTTTCCATTCTTGCTCAAATTTAAGGGGCAGTTGTGACCTAATAGTTAGAGAGTCAGACTGGTAAAGCAAATGTTGCGTGTTTGCGTCTCGGTACCGGCAGGAATTGTAGGGTCACTGTACTTGGCCACACATCATGTCACTTTAAAAAAAAAAAAGATTAAAAATGAAAAATTATGAAAGATTTAAAATTATGCTATTGTGTATATAGATATTGTAAAGATTTTGTTTTCAATCTAAATAGAATCTCTTATGAAGATCTCTTTGGATTTGAGACTTTAGTCTTTGCAACTTTGCAACTTTACAGATCTTCTTTATGCACCAAGAGCTTGTAACACTCCAAAGAGAAGGGGAAAATTGAAATTGCATCATATGACCCCTTTAACTACAAGTATCTTAATGTACCAGGTGTTGTGCTACAGTTTTTTTTAAAAGTCATGCTAAAACTTGGAAATTACTTTCCATTCTTGCTCAAATTTAAGGGGCAGTTGTGACCTAATAGTTAGAGAGTCAGACTGGTAAAGCAAATGTTGCGTGTTTGCGTCTCGGTACCGGCAGGAATTGTAGGGTCACTGTACTTGGCCACACATCATGTCACTTTAAAAAAAAAAAAAGATTAAAAATGAAAAATTATGAAAGATTTAAAATTATGCTATTGTGTATATAGATATTGTAAAGATTTTGTTTTCAATCTAAACGTGAAAATCCATAATTTAAGATTATTACACTTCAAAATGATCATCTAAAGGAATGAATTAAACAATAATACATTTACTTTCAGTTATCATCTGTCCATTAGTTATTGCATCATTTTTATCATGAACAAAAATTTTGCCCTATCATTTCAAGTTAGTGTACTTGTGATCAATAATGTGTACAGAATATTTTTATTGTGCATCATTTCCAGTCAATCTATAACCTTGTAAAATTCTAAAAAGTTGTTTGAAAAGATGTTAAAATAAAATGTAATTATTGCTAGCTATAAAATTAGCCTTAATAATAATAATAATAATACAAAGTTTCTTCCAGATCTCTTTAAAATTTAATTTCCACCATAGAATCATGTGGTTGAATATATAAATAGTCTTGATGAAGAATGTTATTAATACATTTCGGTTAGTTAAGTTGAATGTAAATGGCTTGTGATGTTTTTAATCTGCACGTGTCTCTCGGTAGATTTATGGACTTCTTGCTGTGTTGTACTGTAGAGTCATGCTTTGTTATTGAGTGTAATGAGTGTAAAGTAATCCTCTCCCAGTCTGCTTCTGCATTAACCGTGAGATCTGAGTTATGCGGCCCGCCCCACTGTCCCGTTTGTAATCAGCAGCGTTCTGTTCGAGCGGTGAGGTGCTGCCTTTTAACTGCAATTAAAACCTGAGCTCGTAAACACAAGCCTGGCCTGTTATCATGCTTCCTCTGTGTTGGGATAAACCCTGCAGTGGTGATGGCGGGGGTGACATGGGTCTCTGGTCCAAGACCAATCACTTTCCACATCAGCACAGACACACTCGCCTTTGATGAGCCCGGGGTGGTGGGCAGGCTTTGATGTCTACAGAGTCGTAATCCCAAGCCCCTGCGTGGCTTTACATTGGCCCTGCAGCTGCAGGTAGCCTGCTCTAAATTAGCCCAATGTGGCTAGGTAGCGAAGGTGCATTTACCCCAAACACCTGGAGCCCAGAAGGTCCCTGCAGGTAGGAGGACTGGAGGAGTCCTGGCTAATGATGTACGGTTAGGTTCATGCTCAGAAGAGCAGGCCGCCACGGGCTTTTGGTGCCCTGTTACAGCTTTTGATTTAGGACAGTCCAGAAAAGTACTTGAACATCGGCGTGATGCGCAGAACGTTCCGCTCTGCATCGCACAACTGCCCGTGGAGGTCCATTCACCTCTGTTTTCTGGGTTAGAGACGACGGTTGGGTGGAGGCAGCATCTCTGTGGGACCTCGGAGACTCAAACAAAGCGTCGGGGTGTGATCTGCATATGCCCAAGGGCCCGAACGTTCCGCACATATGACAAATGGAGGGCTATTTTTGAGGTTCTGACGTGACCCACACCTCCCGCATCGTCCCGTGATAAAAGCCCTGCAAGGCCGAGAGAGGCCAGCATTGCCTCTTTTACAGATCATTTGGAGGAGCCTCAGAACAACATGAACTGATGAGCTTCTAATTACTTTTTTATATAAAGGGCATCTATGCTGTAGTCTGTGAGTACAGAGTGTCTTTGAGAGTGGGAACTTACAGCTCCCACAGCTCTGTGGGTGTATGTATTTACTAACCTCGTTTGTGTTATTTTGAGTGCACTGCTTGCATATGCATATGCATTTCGGTGGATACAGATCAGTGGAGTGTTGTGGACCGAAATGAGGAGGCAAATTCCCTCTCTTGTTTTTGTGGGCCACAGGAGATTATGGATGAATAGAAGTAATACTATAAGATGTTAGTACTGTATGTACATTTAACATTTTTACATGCTTCAAAAACAAAAATAACACAATTAATACAGTAATACTAATATTGAATATGTTTGATTTGTTCTGCTTGCTGTTGTTTGTCTGTTATTATTTTTATTATATTTGTTTTTTTTATAGTCATCCTGTTTGTCTGACCAGTCAACAAATTCTTGCCATACCAAGAATGCTTTAAGATAAACAAGCTGAATTGTCACCAGAACCTTTAGATTATTTGATGTTGCAAGTCATTTAAAAGATTTTTAGTTTTATCAATTCAGGCTAATTTTTTATAATTTAATTTAATTTAATTTGTTATTTTGCACCTCTGTTTCACTATTCACACTCACATCCACTCCATTCTTTAAAACACGGTGAGCTCAAGGCCTTCTTATGAAACTGTATCCGCTGGTGTCGCTGTTGGACACTTTATAAAATTAGTGGTTTACATTTACATTAGTGGTTTGTTTTATTTTTGGACTGATGATTACTTTCTCCTCCAGATTTTTGGGGAAGGCACTGCTGTCCTTTTCTCCTCTTGCAAAATGCCCTTAAAATGGATACAATTAAATGGATAAATTACTTTATTAATTGCCCAGGTTGACGGTGTGGTGAAGGGTATGCAGGTTAAGTGTACACTATACACAAGTACTGTGGTTATTCTGAGGTGTGGTTGTAGAATTCAATACATACAGTACCACCTCTGTGCAGAGAGCCTATGGCCTTTTAAGTGCACTGCAGGAGAACCGTGATGTATCAAACCTGCTTCGAGGTGCATATTCACTTTGATTTACTCTCCCAGTTTACCCACTCTATGTTCTTTTCATGTATCTGCCTATAGATTCCTCCGAGAATATCTTTACCTGCTGTGTGCCTGCCTCGCTGCTTTGAATAAAGCACATTCTGATATAATGCAATACTTTATCTCTTAAATGAGGCCAACCGGCATTACCAACTTAACATTCTCTACCAGGTGTCTAAGACGTGTCCTATCGCATGCTTTATGGTACCATTAGCCAATGGAGGAACTACGTGCGTAACTGGGACGCTAGCAATTAGCACGCCAAGGGCTCCATTATGGCCTATGCAAATGCAGAGATTAAAATGCAGTCGCAGCGTACAAACGATTCAGCTCTTAGACAGTTCATCACATGCGAAGGGCACACACTTGAGGAGAGAAGAAAAGAGGGCAAACAATAGCTAAATGAGTCTGTTTTCTGAGGACATAGTCATTTATGGCCTGTTAAAAACATTTTATATATATATATATATATATATATATATATATATATATATATATATATATACTCAGAACAAAAATATAAACAAAA